>NC_134504.1:16703364-16880415 GCF_040206685.1 Ascaphus truei
ACACGCAGGCACACGTAGACACGCAGGCACACGTAGACACGCAGGCACACGTAGACACGCAGGCACACGTAGACACGCAGACACACACGTAGACACGCAGACACACGCAGACACGTACACACACGTATACGTAGACACACACGCACGTGTACACACACACACACGTGTACACACACACACACGTTTACACACACACACACACACACACACGTGTACACACACACACATGTACACACACACGTGTACACACACACACACACGTGTACACACACACACACGTGTACACACACACACGTGTACACACACACACACACACGTGTACACACACACACGTGTACACACACACACACACGTGTACACACACACACACGTGTACACACACACACACGTGTACACACACACACGTGTACACACACACACATGTACACACACACACACACGTGTACACACACACACACGTGTACACACACACGTGTACACACACACACACACACACACACACGTGTACACACACACACACACGTGTACACACACACGTGTACACACACACACACGTGTACACACACACACACGTGTACACACACACACGTGTACACACACACACGTGTACACACACACACACACGTGTACACACACACACACACACGTGTTACACACACACACGTGTACACACGTGTACACACACACACACGTGTACACACACACACGTGTACACACACACACACGTGTACACACACACACACGTGTACACACACACACACACACACGTGTACACACACACACACACACACACGTGTACACACACACATGTACACACACACACACACACACGTGTACACACACACACACACACGTGTACACACACACGTGTACACACACGTGTACACACACACACATGTACACACACACACACACGTGTACACACACACGTGTACACACACACACACATGTACACACACACACGTGTACACACACACACACGTGTACACACACACACACGTGTTACACACACACACACGTGTACACACACACACACACGTGTACACACACACACACACGTGTACACACACACACACACACACGTGTACACACGTACACACACACACACGTGTACACACACACACACGTGTACACACACACACGTGTACACACACACACGTGTACACACACACACACGTGTACACACACACACACGTGTACACACACACACGTGTACACACACACACATGTACACACACACACGTGTACACACACACACACGTGTACACACACACACACGTGTACACACACACACACGTGTACACACACACACACACACGTGTACACACACACACACACGTGTACACACGTGTACACACACACACACGTGTACACACACACACACGTGTACACACACACACGTGTACACACACACACACGTGTACACACACACACACGTGTACACACACACACACGTGTACACACACACACACGTGTACACACACACACGTGTACACACACACACACGTGTACACACACACACACACACGTGTACACACACACACGTGTACACACGTGTACACACACACACACACGTGTAACACACACACGTGTACACACACACACGTGTACACACACACACACGTGTACACACACACACACACACACACGTGTACACACACACACACACACACGGTGTACACACACACATGTACACACACACACACACACACACGTGTACACACACACACACACGTGTACACACACATGTGTACACACACGTGTACACACACACACATGTACACGCACACACACACGTGTACACACACACACGTGTACACACACACACACACGTGTACACACACATGTGTACACACACGTGTACACACACACACATGTACACACAACACACACACATGTACACACACACACACACATGTACACACACACACGTGTACACACACACACACGTGTACACACACACACACGTGTACACACACACACACGTGTACACACACACACACACACACACACACACGTGTACACACACACACACACACACACACACACACGTGTACACACACACACACACACACACACGTGTACACACACACACACGTGTACACACACACACACGTGTACACACACACACACACACGTGTACACACACACACTCACGTGTACACACACACACACACGTGTACACACACACACACACACGTGTACACACACACACATGTGTACACACACACACACACGCGTGTACACACACACACACGTGTGTACACACACACACACGTGTACACACACACACACGTGTACACACACACACACACACGTGTACACACACACACACACACGTGTACACACACACACACGTGTACACACACACACACGTGTACACACACACACACACACGTGTACACACACGTGTACACACACACGTGTACACACACACACACGTGTACACACACACACACGTGTACACACACACACACACGTGTATACACACACACACGTGTATACACACACACACGCGCGTATACACACACACACACACGTGTATACACACACACACACACGTGTATACACACATACACACACGTGTATACATACGTGTATACACACATACACACACGTGTATACACACATACACACACGTGTATACACACACACACGTGTACACACACACACGTGTATAACACACACACGTGTATACACACACAATGTATACACACACACGTGTATACACACACACGTGTATACACACACACACATGTATACACACACACACATGTATACACACACACACACGTACACATACACAATGTATACAAACAAACATGTATACACACACACACACACAAACATGTATACACACATGTATACACACACGTGTGTATATATACACACACACACGTATACACACACATACACTATCCCCAGCACCACCACATCAGCACACCGGTTATCCCATGCCCCCCCCCCCCAGCACACTGGCATTCTCGGCTCCCCACCATTCACAGCCCCCATCAACACCATCAGCACCCACACATTGGCACCTTCGCACCTCCCCATCGGCACACCCACATCCGCACCCCCACATCAGCAACAAACCCCTCCCAAATCAGCACACCGATACAATCACCATCAGTACAGCCACAGCAGCAGTACCACCGCACACTGCCATGGGCCGCGTGGACCACTCCCCACCCAAATGCCACCCCCACACCACAAACATCCCGGCAACGCCGGGGCTCTCAGCTAGTATATATATATATCTTATACTATATTAGTGAAAGCACTGTATGCCTGCCTGCCTGCCTGTCCGGTGTCCCTAGGGGAAATCTCATTGGTCCCTTGGGCCGCCCCCGGATCCTCTCATTGGCCTGAGGTGGAGGCACACCTCTCATAGGCCTGAGGCGGAGTGACGGGCGGGCCAAACACACACACACACACACTCTCTCTCTCTCTCTCTCTCTCATCTCTCTCTCTCTCTCTCTCCTCTCTCCTCCTTAACGGCTGCCCGGCCTTGACCCCCCCCCCCCGGCCGCTGGCCCGCAATAACGGAACCCCCCCTATCACCACTCCGCGGGACCTCAACATCACCCTCCCCCCGGTGCTCCCTCTCCCCCCGGTGCTTCCCCCCCCCCCAGAGCACCCTCTCTCCCGGTGCTTACCCGCTCTCCCGGTGCTCCCTCCCCACCCGGCCCGGCGCTTCACCCCACCCGGCCCAGCGCTTCAACCCCCCCGGCCTGGCCCTTCACCCCGCCCTGGCCCTTCACCCCCCCACCCGCCCTGGCCCTTCACCCCCCCCCCGCCCTGGCCCTTCACCCCCGCCCCCGCCCTGGCCCTTCACCCCCGCCCTGGCCCTTCACCCGGCCTGGCCCTTCACACCGGCCCTGCCCTTCACCCCCCCCAACCCTGCCCTTCACCCCCCGACCCTGCCCTTCACCCCCCCCCCCGACCCTGCCCTTCAACCCCCCCGACCCTGCCCTTCACCCCCCCCCGACCCTGCCCTTCACCCCCGACCCTGCCCTTCACCCCCGACCCTGCCCGGCGCTTCACCCCCCCGGCCTGGCCCTTCACCCCGGCCCTGCCCTACACCCCCCCCGGCCCTGCCCTTCACCCCCCCCGGCCCTGCCCTTCACCCCCCCACCCCGGCCCTGCCCTTCACCCCCCCCCCCCCCCCCGGCCCTGCCCTTCACCCTCCCCCCCCCCCGGCCCTGCCCTTCACCCCCCCCCCCGGCCCTGCCTTTCGCCCCCGCCCTCCCTGCCCTCCCTGCCCTTCGCCCCCGCCCTCCCTGCCCTTCGCCCCCGCCCTTCCTGCCTTCGCCCCCACCCTCCCTGCCCTACACTCCCCACCCTCCCTGCCATTCGCTCCCTGCCCTTCGCCCCCACGCATACACGCAGACACACGTAGACACGCACACACACGTAGACACGCACACACACGTAGACATGCACACACACGTACACACTCACGTATACACACGTACACACACACGTGTATACACACACGTATACATACACGTATACATACACACGTAGACACACGTATACACACGTAGACACACGTTGACACACAGGCACACGTTGACACACGTATACACGCAGACACACGTAGACACGCAGACGCACGTAGACACGCAGACGCACGTAGACATGCAGACGCACGTATACACGCAGACGCACGTACACACGCACACGCACGTAGACACGCACACGCACGTAGACACGCACACCGCACGTAGACACGCACACGCACGTAGACACGCACACGCACGTAGACACGCACGTAGACACACACACGCGCGTAGACACGCACGCGCACGTAGACACGCACGCGCACGTAGACACGCACGCGCACGTAGACACGCACGCGCACGTAGACACGCACGTAGACACGCACACGTGCACACACGTATACACACACGTATACACACACACACACGTATACATACACACACACACGTATACATTACACACACACACACACACACACACACGTATACATACACACACACACACACACACACACACACACACGTATACACACACACACACACACACACACACACACACACACACACACACACACGTATACATACACACACACACACACACACACACGTATACATACACACACACACACGTATACATACACACACACACACACACACACACACACACACACACACACACACACACACACACACACGTATACATACACACATAATGTATACACACACACATGTATATACACACACATGTATATACACACACATGTATATAGACACACATGTATACACACACACGTGTGTGTGTGTATACATGTGTGTGTGTGTGTGTGTGTATACATGTGTGTGTGTGTATACATGTGTGTGTGTGTATACATGTGTGTGTGTGTATACATGTGTGTGTGTGTATACATGTGTGTGTGTGTATACATGTGTGTGTGTGTATACATGTGTGTGTGTATACATGTGTGTGTGTATACATGTGTGTGTGTGTGTATACATGTGTGTGTGTGTGTATACATGTGTGTGTGTGTGTATACATGTGTGTGTGTGTGTGTATACATGTGTGTGTGTGTGTATACATGTGTGTGTGTGTGTATACATGTGTGTGTGTGTGTATACATGTGTGTGTGTGTATACATGTGTGTGTATACATGTGTGTGTGTGTATACATGTGTGTGTATATACATGTGTGTGTGTGTGTGTATACATGATGTGTATGTATACGTGTGTGTGTGTGTGTGTGTATGTATACGTGTGTGTGTGCATGTATACGTGTGTTTGCATGTATACGTGTGTGTGCATGTATACGTGTGTGTATGTATACGTGTGTGTGTGTGTATACATGTGTGTGTGTGTGTATACATGTGTGTGTGTGTGTGTGTATACATGTGTGTGTGTGTGTGTGTACATGTGTGTGTGTGTGTGTGTGTGTGTACATGTGTGTGTACATGTGTGTGTATACATGTGTGTGTGTGTGTGTATACATGTGTGTGTGTGTATACATGTATACACACACACATGTATACACACACACACACATGTATACACACACACACACACACATTTACACACACACACGTGTATACACACACGTGTATACACACACACAAACATGTACACACACACATGTATACACACACAAGTGTACACACACACACGTACACATACACATACACACACACACACACAATGTATACACACAAACATGTATACACACATGTATTCACACACACACACGTATACACACACACACTATCCCCAGCACCACCACATCAGCACACCGGTATCCCATGCCCCCCCCAGCACACTGGCATTTTCGGCTCCCCACCATTCCCAGCCCCCATCAACACCATCAGCACCCACACATTGGCACCTTCGCGCCTCCCCCATCGGCACACCCACATCCGCACCCCCACATCAGCAACAAACCCTCCCAAATCAGCACCCCCACATCCGCACCCCCAAATCAGCAACAAACCCTCCCAAATCAGCACACCGATACAATCACCATCAGTACAGCCACAGCAGCAGTACCACCGCACACTGCCATGGGCCGCGTGACCACTCCCCACCCAAATGCCACCCCCACACCACAAACATCCCGGGCAACGCCGGGGCTCTCAGCTAGTATATATATATATACAGCAAAAGCTCACACATATACAATACACCCATTCACAAGAGGGATGTGGACAGTGGTCCCTACACATACAATAGGAAGCACAATTATAATTGGGGAGGAGTGGACATGTAATGCTAACGACCGTCAGTTCATTAATCTGACCCTACACGGCCACAGACCACCTGGAGAGTATTCCTCTATCCAGTGACATTAAATCGAAGTCCCATATGAGCTTGTGACCCTGGAATTGTGCCAGGCCGTTGTTTCTCTGCCACCCTTGTTCTACCCCGTGGGCACAGCTGGAGAGTGGAGCCAACAAAGCAGATGGAAAGATTGCACCACAGACGCTTGTGGAATCTACGCCCTACACACCCATAAAAGTGCCAGCCAGCGACAGGCTGCAGAATCTGCTGTCCTGCTAGAGTTTACAGCCTGGGGTCAGTGGTGATCAAAAACCACCAAATAGCCTAAACCAGCGGTGGCCAAATCAAGTCCTCAAGGGCCACCAACGGGTCGGATGTTCAGGATATCCCTGCGTCGAAGACTGAGCCACTGATTGAGTCACCCGTGCTGATGCTGGGATATCCTTAATACCTGATCTGTGGAGGGTCTTGAAGACTGGAGTTGGCCACTCCTGGACTAGACCACTATATCTTAAACCAAGCCACCTGTGCCCCAGCAGGGAGATCCGTGGCCTAAGCATTGGAAACCCTTCAGGTTATGGGTTACTATTTTTATATTTCATGGTTTCATTGTGTTACAGCTCCAGTTTTTAACCCATTAAACATGTCACTGCCATTGGGTCATGTTGGACGCGAACGGGGGACACTCCATCCAGCATCTCCTCCCATCATTCCCAACTCCTCTCTCTCTCCCTCCATCCTCTCGCTTCCACTGTCCATCACTTCCTCTCTCCCTGGCCATTTTTCCGACTACGACTGCGTCCATAGTGCACGCGATCAAAACCATTAAATCAACCAGGCCACGCGCGGAAAGCGCGACAGGATTTCGAAGTGACAATTTTTGGGGGATTTTTCGTGCGATGGCCGCCTCTCACGCCCGCGTCACGTGAGCTTTTGAGCCAGTCGGCGCGAACCATCCTGGTGATGTCACGGCCACTCCTCCCCGGCACCAGCGCATCTGAGTCCACAGATCGCTCAGGCGATAGGCCCGCGCGCCTCCTTGCGCTCCGTCACGCGCCTGCACTATGTCCCAAGTTGCTTGCTGTCTCTCTCTGTCACTTGTCTTCTCTCTTTTTCTTGGCAGGACGACCGCCCTTACAGTTGGGGGTACCATCTCACTTTCCTTTTATTCCTTTCTAGAACACGGGGGATGGGGGGGGGGGAGGTTGAACGCAGACTTCCTGCGCAGAACAATATCGAGTTGAAGCCAGAACAAAACGGGCTGTTGTTTTCTGCTAACAAATTATCCATTCGCTGGCTCAATATGGGTGTTTTCTTGCTCAGATTAAGGCTGGAGTTCAGAGCGAGGACAGCCTTATGTATACATCACTATGGCAACATTTAGGTAGGGCTGCGAAATAAGCACACGGCTTAATAGGAAGCCCATTTACCAATGTATCCAATCACAAGTAGGAGTCGGACCCCCGGACCCCCGGACCTCAGGCTATCAAGTTGGAGAAAACTTGGATTTGTTGCCTAGTACAGGGGTGTTTAACTACAGTCCTAAAGACCCCCCCCCCCCCCCCCAGCACCAACAGGACCTGTTTTAAGGATATCCCTGCTTCAGCGCAGGTGGCTAAATCAGTCCCTGCTTCAGCACAGGTGGCTCAGTCAAAGCCCTAGCTATATTTTCAGTAACACAGGTCTGTCCAGACGGTGCATTCACAGTACGCATAATATACTAGTACCCGTACTGCTCAAGACTACATCACACACCTTGGACCTGCATGGCTAATACATACAGAAGTGTGTGTGTGTGGCTATGTGCTTCCTACTTAACGCAGTGGTTTTTAGCCTGTGCCCTGTGTTGGGGATATATATATATATATATATATATATATATATATATATATATATATATATATATATATATATATATATATATATATATATATATATATATATATATATATATATATATATATATACAAATATAACTGTATGCTCATCTGCATGTCTTAGGCAGGTCTGCAACCCCGCCTTTCCCCATTATCACCCAGCATACAGCACTTCCACTGCAGCAAGGGATTCTGGGAAATGACATGCAAATGAGCACACAGTGTCACTTTTTGCCTCAATAACCATTTTTAACATGGTTCCCTATAGGCTTAAGCTTGCTGCATGGTCACAGCTTTGAGCACAGCCATACTGTATATATAGCCCTATCATGGCAATAAAATCTTTACATATTGTGCAGAGGAGAAGTGTCTTAAGTTGCGCAAAGTGACAGTACAGTACAATATGAAAGGATTTTTCAGTTAGAAAACCACTAATTTACTACATCCGACTCCAGTGCAAAATCAAAAGCACAGTATCTTTATGTCATAAGTAATATAGCTGAACTGGTCATTATCGCCTAGGAATTGAATCCTCTTAAACAAAAGGTTTTTGAACCAGCATTTCAAACAGACCCCATAAAAATGAACGTACAGCATGTGTCTACCGTTTCCAAATAAACTGTATTAATAATGTAAAAAGTGTGTTTAGAAGTGTAATAAAACACTATAATAACAACCTATACTGCAGCCCTCCCAGCAGCGAAGATTTTGTGACACTAAATAAACTCCCATCTGTGTGTCTTTTCCTAGAAGCTGCTAAGCCTATCCAATTTAATAAGATTTATGGGTATTGGCAAACTGTACTAAGGTGCTGACAATTGTTCACCCAAATACTAACCCTGCCCTCACGTACTCAAAGTTTGGCTGGGAACAGATACACTTCCGATGCCAGCCTCACCGTGGGCAAAATCCCTGCACAAAAAGAAAAAAACAGGTATTGTTTTTTAAGTCGGCCACTGAATCATCTTTTTAGGTTAAGGTTGCGTCCGTAGAGGGGGGGGGGCGCGCTCCTCCGCGCTGACGCTGAGGCTCGTCTGCGCAATCAGGAGCGATTGCATGAACTAGCAGACGAGCCAGCGTGCGCGATCGGGAGGCGGGGCACTGACGTCACTGGGCCTATAGCCCGCGGAGCGCCGACGTCCTTGTCACGGCGCCGTGACGTTGACGCTGCTTCGCTCTGATTGGAGGTTTTCAGCCGACAGCGCGCTCAGAAACAGGTTCTGCTGTCGGCTGAAAATCCCTGCGCCTCGCCGGAAAATCCCTGCGCCTCGGCACGCCTGCGGACGCTCGCGGGAGCCCCCTCTCAAGGCATCCTCATTGGGGATGATGGGGCTCATCGCGGAGCGTCCACACGGCTCAGCGCGGACTGTCCTTCTATGGGCTTCTTTGCGTGCCGCCGGGCTTCTTTGCGTGCCGCCGGGCTTCTTTGCGTGCCGCCGGGCTTCTTTGCGTGCCGCCGGGCTTCTTTGCGTGCTGCTTCGGGATGTTGCAGCCTGATCCAACGTTGACTTGGATGGTAGGTAATGTTGGATCAATGGTATGGGCTCCGCATTGGCACTTACTGATTGCAGTCTCACCCACCCACCCTGTCTCTCACCCACCCACCCTGTCTCTCACCCACCCACCCTGTCTCTCACCCACCCACCCTGTCTCTCTCCCACCCACCCACCCTGTCTCCCACCCACCCACCCACCCTGTCTCTCACCCACCCACCCACCCACCCTGTCTCTCACCCACCCACCCTGTCTCTCATCCACCCACCCACCATGTCTCTCTCCCACCCACCCATGTCTCTCACCCACCCACCCTGTCTCTCATCCACCCACCCACCCTGTCTCTCACCCACCCACCCACTCTGTCTCTCATCCACTCATCCACCCACCCTGTCTCTCATCCACTCATCCACCCACCCTGTCTCTCATCCACTCATCCACCCACCCTGTCTCTCACTCACCCACCCTGTCTCTCTCCCACCCACCCACCCTGTCTCTCACCCACCCACCCTGTCTCTCATCCACCCACCCTGTCTCTCACCCACCCACCCTGTCTCTCATCCACCCACCCACCCTGTCTCTCATCCACCCACCCTGTCCCTCAAACACCCACCCACCCTGTCTCTCATTTACCCACCCACCCTGTCTCTCCCCCACCCACCCTGTCTCTCATCCGTGTCTCTCATCCACCCATCCACCCACCCTGTCTCTCCCCCACCCATCCTGTCTCTCATCCACCCACCCACCCTGTCTCTCACCCACCCACCCTGTCTCTCATCCACTCATCCACCCACCCTGTCTCTCAAACACCCACCCTGTCTCTCATTTACCCACCCACCCACCCTCTCTCCCCCACCCACCCTGTCTCTCATACATGTATCTCATCCACCCACCCTGTCTCTCAAACCCACCCTGTCTCTCCCCATCCCTGCCCACCCACCCACCCTGTCTCTCCCCAACCCACCGTCTCTCACCCACCCACCCACCCTGTCCCTCCCCCACCCACCCACCCTGTCCCTCCCCCACCCACCCACCTTGTCTCTCCCCCACCCACCCACCCACCCTGTCTCTCCCCCACCCAATCCCTGTCTCTCCCCCACCCACCCTGTCTGTCTCTCCCCCACCCACCCACCCTGTCTGTCTCTCCCCCACCCACCCACGCTGTCTGTCTCTCCCCCACCCACGCAGGAAAATCAAATCCCGGGCAACGCCGGGTATATCAGCTAGTATATATAAGTGTCAAAATGGAGTGCGATGGAGTGCGATTGAGCGTGGCAAATGTATACAACAGACGACAGAGAAGCCCAATGCTACATCCAACATGACAGAAACACACAGTAAAATACTTATATATTCTCTTGAAAAAGGGTCATTTAGTTTAACCCTTTGGCCAAAGCGTTGTAAGCCTGCGAGCCACGACAATAAAATACCTCAAAGCAGCAATAGGGCAACACTTTACAGAACAGAGCTCTAAGACTAGCATTTGTGCTAAGAAGCCAGGGGGGAAGGTAAGATGAAATGGGCTTATTTTGAAAAAGAAATGTTAGTGACTGCAAAAAATAAATAAAAGTACACTTGTGCAGAATGTTCCCCTGAGATCCACCCCCCCTCCCCGGTGCAGCTGCCCATGTGCCCTGAATTTGGAGCAGATGCCATCAATCAGCAAGTCTTATTTCTTCAACGCTCAGGCATTTGCTTATTAAGAGGACATGTTGAGAGCTTGTGATGTTCACTGAAGGAAACCTGCCCAGGATCACAGAGGTCCCCGCCTCAAACGGTCTCTATTCTCTGTACCTATCTTCCACGAGTTGGCATTTGGTGATAACGAAAGCCGTGCCTATTGTTTAGTATATTTGTAAAGGAAAATATGGAGTGGGGTACAGGTGGAAAATAAAAAAGGGGGTGGGGAAAAGGAGAATGGTACAATTCATTTACTGTATCTATACAAATCCATTACATTGTAAGTACAGCATCTTTGGTAGTGATTTGGGTGTAGGGTCATGATTTATAGCAGGGGAGCGCAAACTGGGGGGTACACAAGATTTTCTAGGGGGTGTGTGGGGGGGGGGGGGGGCGCGGCACTTACAGAGGCCCTGCGCTCTTCCCACAAGGCATTTCAATTAAATGCCGAGGGATCGGCTGAGCCCTCTGCAACTTCCCTTACCTTGTCTTCGGCGACGCCATGGCGTCTAATGCCGCTGCGTTGCCATGCGAACGTGACGACAAGGTAAGGAGGGGGTCGCGAGCAGGGAGGGAGAGCAGGGATGGGGGCGCGGCGGGGGGAAAGTTTGCGCACCCCTGCATTATAGTACAATATAATACAAGGGCCAGTTTCAGACACAAGAGCGTGGCCGTTATAGAGCAGGGGACGGCCAACTCCAGTCCTCAAGGGCCACCAACAGGTCAGGTTTTCAGGACATCCCAGCTTCAGCACAGGTGATGCAGTCGAAGACTCAGCCACCTGTGCTGAAGCAGGGATATTCTTAAAACTTGACCTGTTGGTGGCCCTTGAGGACTGGATTTGCCCGCCCCTGCTATAGAGGAAGGGGTATAGTCTCCCCGACCAAATTGCCTTTAGATTCAGACCCTTAGATATTTTGAGGTTTCCCAGGGAAGCCAAATCTCGTTACATTTATCCAAAGATCCATTCAGCAAACGTGTAAGTCGTTCCGTGAGATTAAACGCGTCACTTAATCCCCTATTTTTAGCCTGTTACAGCACCAAACCAAGCGGACCTGTCTTATTTATTTATTTTAAACATAGGGTTGAAGCAGGGGGGTCTCCGGAGTGGAACCCCGTTAATTTCAGTTCCGGGGACCCCCTGCTTCCCGAGATACAGACCTCCAAAGAGGAGTTTAGAGCTCCGGCGTCACGCGGGCCAATAGGAAGCCGGACGGGATGACATCACGGCTTCCTATTGGCCCGCAGGGCGCGGGAGCTTTAAAAAGCGACAATTACGTGAACCCCAACTGGCAGGCCGCAGCGGCTACCAGCGCCCCCTACGGAGGGAAGTATCCCCGGAAGCAGGGGGTCCCCAGAGCTGATATTAATGGGGTCCAGCTCCGGGGGGGGACCCCCTGCTTTAACCCTATTAAAAAAAAAAATACAGCTTGGAATGCCGCTTTAAACACGTCACGGTCACCCGTTCACCGCGGTTCTCGGTGGGACGGCGGGGTTCAAAAGCATCCCCCCGCCGCCTGCATGTGACACGCAAGTACGCACTGCCAACACAGCTACCCGTGATTCACAACGCGGCGCCCCCACCCAGCACTTACGGGAGGCTTACGTGCTGGGAAAAAATAATAAATAAATAAATAACCAAAGTTGCAAAAGGTAAAAAAAGTCTGTAACACGAAACCATCGCAACCTGCCTGTTCCTGTTCCCCAACACAGCGGTGTCTGCCATACCTCCACCGGGAGTCAGAGAGAGGGGAGGAGGCGGAGGGATGAACTTGTCTCTATTTCTGATAAAAAAACATGTCAACACAAAGCAAGGTGACAAGGTCAGAAACACCTGGGTGATTACAGACTCGCTCAGGTAACGCTCTCCGCAGAAAGTATCACCTTTCGTTTTTTTTTTTTTTAACCTCTTGGTCGACCGACTTCATTTATTTATTTGGGAGAGGCGGGGGGGAGGGGGGAGAATTAATTAATGTGGCAAACGTTTCCTCTGGGACGTGGCGGCCTTGCGCTTATGTGATCAAATATGTATTACATGGTTTTGACGAACAATAAAATTCCTTTACTAGCATTGCTCAGATTGAGCCCCATGTGCTGAAGCAGGGATATCCTTAAAACCCGACCTGTTGGTGGCCCTTGAGGGGTTGACCACCCCCCGAGGTAGAGGAACCATTTATTAAAAGCCTGAAAGTCTCATACAGCTTGTTTTTTTACCCCCATTCCTTATTATAACTTAAATATTGAGCATGTATTTGCCCAAACATTCAATTCTCCGGAGATACAGCAGCCATCCAATACAGCCAATGGCCTACAAGCGTAAGTTTTCCCAGGGATACCGCGTGAAAATGGTAAGAATCCCGGCCGAACGCATCAACAGGCTTTATCCAAACTCCACTTCGATTTTGTCACATGGAAGTACAGCACATTGTTACTTGAAACAATATATAAAAAAAATGCCCCACCCTTGAAAAACCAATGCAACCAGGTTCCCAGGAGTTGTGTTACCATTGGATAAGAGCGAATAACCGCCAGGCATAGCGACACTGGCGTCAACCCTGTTTTTTTTTCTTTTCTTCTTCTCAGCACAAAGCTGGTAGGAAGTTGTTTCTTGGCTCGAGAATTGACGAGCAGACGCTGGAGGCAAGGAAGGAACAAACTTTTAAGAACAAGTCTTTACCAGCCGGCTAATGATGCTTTGACAGCCGGAGTTTGGCTGAATGGTGAGCTGCCATGTGCGGGATTCATCAGGGTATACGGTCATCAATCAGTGGAACCTGTCTGTCTTACTTAAGGTGTCTTAAGCTTAAGGGAGGCAGCAGGAGTGTATGAAGATGATTTTGTATGGTGCAGAGGGGGTGAACTGTTAAATTCTTCACCTGTGAATAACCTTTCCAATGTTGTCCTCTCCACCTGTCAGATCGCACTCACGGAAAGCCATCTCGCTTAAATCGGAGTCTACCACACTCACTGAAAGGCAGGATCACTCTATGGGAGGTATATACCACTGGGAGTTGAGTGTCACTCATGTGGTCTCACCCAGGTAGGGTCTCACTCCATGCAGAATTTCTCCACTCACGGGATCCGAGAGACCCTACAGACTGGGTCATCACAGCTATGGAAAATAATAGCCCCTCGCACCCGAGGCCGGGGCACCAGGACATGGATTTGGTGGGTTAATTGTGGTATGGGGTGGTGGGTCTGGGGGAGGAGTTTCAGGGGAATCTTAGGGCATGGGAAGAAGAGTAAGGACCACTCACCTCGTGGCCTCAGAACGAGCGAGCCCACTCGCCCTCTTATTTAGCCACTGTTTTTTTGTGTATGTATGTATTGAAAAAGAAAAATCAATAAAAGAATATTTAACAAACGAAAAAAAGAGGGCATAAATAATCAAAAAAATGTCTAAAGGCTGCCCTCGTTATCCAGCATTTCACTTTACAACGAATGGCATATCCAACGCTTTACAATGCAACCCTATGGGCTGTTTTTCACCCCACGGAAAGCGTTATCCAACGCTCACCGCCACTGATTAACATGAGCGAGAATAAAGAAGCCTCAGCAGAGGCAAGTGTGCTGCACGGTAAAGGGTAAGTAGTTAAAGTCTATGAGATCCCAAGAGATCCAATATACCGGCGCAGCACAAGAGATAATCACATAATAGTGGTTTTATGGGTCCAAAATGCACACATAAGCATCAAAATTCAAGTCCCCAGGGGGACCTTCTTCAGGGGGTTCACCTCAGGAGGTCAAACACGTGACGAAACACATTGGGACGTTTTTTTGACGTGTTGACGTCACCACTGAGAGATGGAGTCAGTGTGAGGAGGAGGCCTTGCATTGGAACCTATCAGCTCCTGTTTGTATGCCCGCTGTTTGCAGATACAGGTCACTCATTGCCGATACTGGGAACCCCGTGGACTTTAACTACGGTTTTACACCACCAGGGACGGCCCTATTTTTCTCCAACAAAACCTGACGGCATGCCCCTCATGCACCGGTACTGGACACTCTTTTCAACCTTATTAAATTTGTGTCACAGAGTTATGCCATGGAGCCTGCGCTTCTTTTTCATATACTGTATATTTATTTTTATATATACTGTATACTAGCTGATATACCCGGCGTTGCTGGGATGTAATTTTCCTGCTCCCCTCTGTCTCCACACCCCCCTCTCTCCGCTCTCCCCCTCTCTCTCCCCATTCACCTCTCTCTCTCCCCCTTCCCCGCTCTGCCCCCTCTCTCTTTCTCCCCCGTTCACAGCAATCCAGTCCCCCCCTGCACATGAATATGGCCCCCACTCCCATCACATCTCCGGGGCCCCCCCCCCCCCCGGTCACAACTCCGCCCCCCCCCTTCACAGCTCCGTTCCCCCACACTCTCTCTCTCACACTCTCTCAACTACTGAGCCACTGATTGAACCACCTGTGCAGAAACAGGGATATCCTTAAAACCTGACCTGTTGGTGGCCCCCGAGGACTGGAATGGCCCCACCCCTGGTGTAATGTGTATAAGAGAGTGATGTTAACTTTTATGAAGGTTGTCGTCTTGAAATCTAGAATGTATGTACAAAGGGAGATTCTGACCTTCAAGAAAGTGGGACCATGATGAGGAGGGCCGCTGCTGTGTGTAAGACTTCTAAGATAGTGGCCCTCAAACTCGGTAGAACAAGCCGACACGTATAATAAGGTAAGGAGGCTGAAAATGAGGCCGACACCATTACAATGTAGCCGAACGCAGCGATAGGACCCTGGCCTGCTACATACACCACCCAGGGATATTAATCTGCAGCCGTCGTGGAAAAAAAACACCACAAACTCCAAACGCAGCCTCCAACCTGCCAGATCCGAACAATTTCTGCTTTCATCTAACTGAGCAACAGGGATCCTCTCTGTGTGTTGTTCAAGATAGTTCATCCTCATGCATTATTGAACTATCCAGTGGGGGGAAACTGTGTGCGTCTTCCAGGAGGAAATCCAAGCTGAAAGTTGAAGGGTATTGAGTTCTTGGGAAGAGGCTCTCCTTCTGTCTTTGGTGATAACATGTCAGCGTGAAGTCCCTGCATTTTAATAAAAGGCATGCCTGGAAGATAGCTTTATTTGCTGACTAAAAGGAGGGCTGTTTGCTGCCCTTCTATGTCTATCAGAGCATTGGAAATCGCTCTGGACGGCTTCTCGGAGTGAATGGCATCCCCGGGACGGGAAGAACAGCGCGTCTTCTTTGCGTCTTCCTGTTGCTTTTTAGTGGGATATAATGGAGTTTGGCAGCCAAGGGGTTAACTCAGATTAGCTACTGCAGGGGGGCTCAATACCAGTCCTCAAGACCCCCCCCCCCCCCGCAACAGGCTATCCTCGCTTCAGCACAGGCAGCTCAATCAGTCCCTGCTTCAGCACAGAGGGCTCAATCGTCCTTGTATCAGTACAGGTGGCTCAATCAGTGCCTGCTTCAGCACAGGCTGTTCAATTGGTCTCTGCTTCAGCCCAGGTGGCTCTATCGGTCCCTGTCTCAGTACAGGTGGCTCAATCAGTCCCTGCTTCAGCACAGGTGGCCCAATCAGTGCCTACTTCAGCACAGGTGGCTCAATCAGTCCCTGCTTCAGCACAGGTGGCTCAATCAGTCCCTGCTTCAGCACAAGTGGCTCAATCAGTTCGACTGAGCCACTGATTGAGCCACCTGTGCTAAAGCTGGGATAGCCTTACAACCTGACCTGTTGGGGGCCCTCGAAGTCTGGTATTGAGCCCCCCTGAGCTAACGACCCTGTAAGAAACGTGTCATTGTACCAGACAGCAAACTAGTGGTGTTAACACAGCCGGCCTCATACACAGTACGGTGGCGAGACCCCAAAGTCCTTTTTTTCCCTCACATCTCGGTAAGAGGGCAAAGAAATGTCAAGAGGTAAAAACTTCAGTTGCAAAGCGAGCTCAGTGTCAGGGCGTGTTGGCAGCAGCCTCAGCACGTCGGGACACCCCCTGCAGGCGCCAGCTTCCCTGGAAGGGGGTGAGCCTTTACCTGGCTGCATGGCTTTGCTTCACACAGTAAGGAGGGATGGCTCACCCAAAACCAGAGGGAGTGTGAGAGAGTGTGTCAGTGAGAGAATGAGTTAGAGTGAGTGAGAATGATTGAGACTGAGTGAGTGAGAATGATTGATACTGAGTGAGTGAGAATGATTGAGACTGAGTGAGTGCGAATGATTGAGACTAAGTGAGATAGAATGAGTGAGAGTGAGGGAGAGAGCATGGGTGAGAGTGAGTGAGAATGAGCGAGTGAGAATGAGCGATTGTATTGTATTGTATTGTATGTCTTTATTTATAAAGCGCCAAAAGTGTACTCAGCGCTTCACAAAGAATACAGTACAGGGAATTTTAAAAATACAATAAGTGCAGCAAAAATCAGACAATGGGAAAGGAAATCCCTGCCCCGAAGAGTTTACAATCTAAGAGGTTTGAGAGGAAACTTACAGAGACAGCAGGTGAGGGAATAAGTGCTGTAGATGGCTGTTAAATGAAAAGGTTAACACAATTTAAAGGGGAAGAGATGGCAGGGAGGCGTAGGTGAGATCAGGTGTGTATGTCCGGCTTCAGGCTAGGGAGAGATCCCCAGCAGTGGGAAGGAGGAGATAGAGGGTGTGAATAGAGGATTTGTGTGGGTGTTTTTTATTGAGGGGTAAAGAAGATGGAGATATATGAATAGAGTTGGAGACATGGGGCTGGTAGAAAGAAATGTGTATTTTGAAAAGAAGAGAGGTCAGAGCAAATATAAATAGTAGCAGCATCATGGCAGCAGTAGTTTAGTGCTGAGATGTGTGATCTGGGATACAAAATGTCCACCTTTCCAACGTAGTTCACATCCAGGATTGAGGGTCTGCGGGTGTTATGTAGTCCCCTTGTTTCACTCCTGTTGAACTCCCTGTTAAACTCGACCATGCCACTTAAAACTGGGCCACTTTGAATCTTGGGCTGCTTTTCACAGCTAGGGCTGCTATGGTTGCACGATTGAGAATGAGCGAGTGAGAATGAGCGAGTAAGAATGAGCGAGTGAGAATGAGCGAGTGAGAATGAGCGATTGAGAATGAGCGAGAGAGAATGAGCGAGAATGAGCGACAGAGAATGAGCGAGAATGAGTGAGTATGAGTGAGTGAGAATGAGTGTGAGAATGAGTGAGAGAGAATGAGTGAAAGAGCATGAGTGAGAGAATGAGTGAGAGAATAAGTGAGAGAGAATTAGTGTGTGATTGAGAGAGAATGAGTGAGTGAGTGAGTGAAAGAGCATGAGTGAGAGAATGAGTGAAAGAATGAGTGAGAGAGAATGAGTGAAAGAGCATGAGTGAGAGTGAGTGAGAGAGTGTGTCTATGTGTGGTCGAAAAAAACATAGTATTTAGTTTATTTTTTTGGCAAGGATTTATATCATTAACCCCTTCAGCGCTGAAAGAGCAGAAACCCTATTGCTCTGCAAAGCAGCGACTTTCAGAGACCGGAATTGGAATTCTGCAGAACTAAAGCATGAAGATAGAATCAGAGCAATGTTATTTCTTTATTTCTGTATGACATGTGTTACCAGGAAGTAACACCGTGTGAGTTACCTCTTGTTTTCAGGTATGTCCTGGGCACGGAGTTATGATGATAATTACATGGTTACATTAAAGGAACAGGGTTATATATTCAATTTACAGACATTTCAGGGCAGTTAGAGATTATTATGGGCGTATGTAACATTTACACACAGTCATGTGAAAAAGAAAGTACACCCTCTTTGAATTCCATGGTTTTACATATCAGAACATAATAACAATCATCTGTTTCTTAGCAGGTCTTACAATGAGGTCAATACAACCTCAGATGAACAACACATGCCATATTACACTGTGTCATGATTTATTTAACAAAAATAAAGCCAAAATGGAGAAGCCATGTGTGAAAACTAAGTACACCTTATGATACAATAGCTTGTACAACCACCTTTAGCAGCAATAACTTGAAGTAATCATTTTCTGTATGACTATCAGTCTCTAACATCATTGGGGAGGAATTTTGGCCCACTCTTCTTTACAACGTTGCTTCAGTTCATTGAGGTTTGTGGGCATTTGTTTATGCACAGCTCTCTTAAGGTCCAAATACAGCATTTCAATCGGGTTGAGGTCTGGACTTTGACTGGGCCATTCCAACACCTTGATTCTTTTCTTTTTCAGCCATTCTGTTGTAGATTTGCTGGTGTGCTTGGGATCATTGTCCTGTTGCATGACCCAATTTCGGCCAATCTTTAGCTGTCGGACAGATGGCCTCACATTCGACTCTTGAATACTTTGGTATACAGAGGAGTTCATGGTCGACTCATTGACTGCAAGGTTCCCAGGTCCTGTGGCTGCAAAAAACAGCCCAAATCATCACCCCTCCACCACCGTGCATGACAGTTGGTATGAGGTGTTTGTGCTGATATGCTGTGTTTGGTTTTCGCCAAACGTGGCGCTGAGCATTATGGCCAAACATCTCCACTTTGGTCTCGTCTGTCCAAAGGACATTGTTCCAGAAGTCTTGTGGTTTGTTCAGATGCAACTTTGCAAACCTAAGCTACAGTATGCTGCCATGTTCTTTTTAGAGAGAAGAGGGTTTCTCTTGGCAACCCTTCCAAACAAACCATACTTGTTCAGTCTTTTTCTAATTGTACTGTCATGAACTTTAATATTTAACATGCTAACTGAGGCCTGTAGAGTCTGAGATGTAACTCTTGGGTATTTTGCAATTTCTCTGAGCATTGCATGGTCTGACCTTGGGGTGAATTTGCTGGGACGTCCACTCCTGGGAAGATTGGCAACTGTCTTGAATGTTTTCCACTTTTGAACAATCTTTCTCACTGTAGATTGATGGACTTTAAATTGTTTGGAAATGGCCTTATAACCCTTCCCAGATTGATGGGCAGCAACAATTGCTTCCCTAAGATCATTGCTGATGTCTTTCCTCCTTGGCATTGTGTTAACACACACCTGAATGCTCCAGACCAGCAAACTGCGAAAACTTTGGCTTTTATAGAGGTGGTCACAATTGCTGATGATCAATTAATCAAGGGCATTTGATTAGCAGCACCTGTCTGCTACTTAGCATCTTAATTCTTATGGAAGCAGTAAGGGTGTACTTCGTTTTTCACACATAGCTTCTCCATTTTGGCTTTATTTTTGTTAAATAAATCATGACACGGTGTAATATGTCATGTGTTGTTGTTCATCTGCGGTTGTATTTACCTAATTTTTAGACCTGCTAAGGAACAGATGATTGTTATTATGTCCTGATATGTAAAACCATAGAATTCAAAGAGAGTGTACTTTCTTTTTCACATGACTGTATGTGCCCATACACATACAGTGGTTGCCTGTAACACGCAGAGCATTGTGTGTCTTTAACACGCAGAGCAGTGTGTGTCTGTAACACGCAGAGCAGTGTGTGTCTGTAACATGCAGAGCAGTGTATCTGTAACATGCAGAGCAGTGTGTATGTGTAACACGCAGATCAGTGTGATGTATAACACGCAGAGCAGTGTATGTGTAATACGCAGAGCAGTGTGTATGTGTAACATGTAGAGCAGTGTGTATGTGTAACACGCAGAGCAGTGTGTATGTGTAACACGCAGAGCAGTGTGTATGTGTAACACGCAGAGCAGTGTGTGAGTAACACGCAGAGCAGTGTGTATGTGTAACACGCAGAGCAGTGTGTATGTGTAACATGCAGAGCAGTGTGTATGTGTAACACGCAGAGCAGTGTGTATGTGTAACACGCAGAGCAGTGTGTATGTGTAACACGCAGAGCAGTGTGTATGTGTAACACGCAGAGCAGTGTGTATGTGTAACACGCAGAGCAGCGTGTATCTGTAATGTGCAGAGCAGCGTGTATCTGCAATGTGCAGAGCAGCGTGTATCTGTAATGTGCAGAGCAGCGTGTATCTGTAATGTGCAGCGCAGCGTGTATCTGTAATGTGCAGAGCAGCGTGTATCTGTAATGTGCAGAGCAGCGTGTATCTGTAATGTGCAGAGCAGCGTGTATCTGTAATGTGCAGAGCAGCGTGTATCTGTAATGTGCAGAGCAGGGTGTATCTGTAATGTGCAGAGCAGCGTGTATCTGTAATGTGCAGAGCAGCGTGTATCTGTAATGTGCAGAGCAGGGTGTATCTGTAATGTGCAGAGCAGCGTGTATCTGTAATGTGCAGAGCAGCGTGTATCTGTAATGTGCAGAGCAGCGTGTATCTGTAATGTGCAGAGCAGCGTGTATCTGTAACGTGCAGAGCAGCGTGTATCTGTAATGTGCAGAGCAGCGTGTATCTGTAACGTGCAGCGCAGCGTGTATCTGTAATGTGCAGAGCAGGGTGTATCTGTAATGTGCAGAGCAGCGTGTATCTGTAATGTGCAGAGCAGCGTGTATCTGTAATGTGCAGAGCAGCGTGTATCTGTAATGTGCAGAGCAGCGTGTATCTGTAATGTGCAGAGCAGAGTGTATCTGTAATGTGCAGAGCAGCGTGTATCTGTAATGTGCAGAGCAGCGTGTATCTGTAATGTGCAGAGCAGCGTATATCTGTAATGTGCAGCGCAGCGTGTATCTGTAATGTGCAGAGCAGCGTGTATCTGTAATGTGCAGAGCAGGGTGTATCTGTAATGTGCAGAGCAGGGTGTATCTGTAATGTGCAGAGCAGCGTGTATCTGTAATGTGCAGAGCAGCGTGTATCTGTAATGTGCAGAGCAGCGTGTATCTGTAATGTGCAGAGCAGCGTGTATCTGTAATGTGCAGAGCAGCGTGTATCTGTAATGTGCAGAGCAGGGTGTATCTGTAACGTGCAGAGCAGCGTGTATCTGTAATGTGCAGAGCAGCGTGTATCTGTAATGTGCAGAGCAGCGTGTATCTGTAATGTGCAGAGCAGCGTCTATCTGTAATGTGCAGAGCAGCGTGTATCTGTAATGTGCAGAGCAGCGTGTATCTGTAATGTGCAGAGCAGCGTGTATCTGTAATGTGCAGAGCAGCGTGTATCTGTAATGTGCAGAGCAGCGTGTATCTGTAATGTGCAGAGCAGCGTGTATCTGTAATGTGCAGAGCAGCGTGTATCTGTAATGTGCAGAGCAGCGTGTATCTGTAACGTGCAGAGCAGCGTGTATCTGTAACGTGCAGAGTAGCGTGTATCTGTAATGTGCAGAGCAGCGTGTATCTGTAATGTGCAGAGCAGCGTGTATCTGTAACGTGCAGAGCAGCGTGTATCTGTAATGTGCAGAGCAGCGTGTATCTGTAATGTGCAGAGCCGCGTGTATCTGTAACGTGC
The DNA here is from genome assembly GCF_040206685.1 of Ascaphus truei. Lineage (NCBI taxonomy): Eukaryota > Metazoa > Chordata > Amphibia > Anura > Ascaphidae > Ascaphus > Ascaphus truei. The sequence goes on from NC_134504.1 coordinate 16,726,465, forward strand.
AGAGCAGCGTGTATCTGTAACGTGCAGAGCAGCGTGTATCTGTAACATGCAGAGCAGCGTGTATCTGTAATGTGCAGAGCAGTTTGTCTGTGTAGCACACAGCTAACACATACTGTACATAACTCGGCAAGACAAGGTCTGGAGGTACAAGGCGGAGGCTTTTTATTTAACCATTAAATAACCCGGTAAGCACTATCCCCTGCCAAAGTGTTCGCTCATTGGGTAAAGGTCAAAGGTCCTTGAACCGATGACCCGTGACACCCAAGCTGGGTCCACATGACCTGGCCGTTGACGTGAGTGGGCCCTCGGAATTCACGTTTAAATGAACCCCGCCCACTCACTACTCCCAACCACTCTCCCCTTTACATAGCATGGAGTCCCGTCTGGCAAGCACAAGCACACTTATCCCCATCTGCCGCATTTACTGGGCTATTTAACCCCCTATTTAACAGGGTATTAAATAAGTCAGACCCAATGTCCGACAAGTGTACCCCACCGGCCCTAAAGATACCGTTAGTAGCGGAATCAAAGTCAGGATGCTTTAGTACCCAACCCCTGAACCGCGACACAAAGCTTCCCTCTTAACCTTCTTACGCGTGCGTTCGACGGTCTGTGCAACCCTGGCGCCCGCCACACTTCCCTGCCAATTATGTCAGAACAGACGATCTGCAACAAACGCCCAACTCATTTTGGCCAAGTCCCTCTTCATTTCCCACACCAGGTCCACCGAACGCACTGCCGCCAAGTTGTTACCCACCGACTGCGGGGGCTACTGCCAAAACGAGCAACTGCAGAAGCAGTTGAACCCACCGCAGATCCCCTGGCGCCTCACCAAAAATCCTCTACCAGATCCCGGCACAATCCCAGGCTTCTCCGCCCAGTGAACAAGCGAATCGCCGAAGATCCATACGTCCCTAGCCGCCAAACCTGAAATGGCATAACTATGTTCTCTACACAAATGTGGGCCTGACATAGGGCTGATTTGACTCCCAGTGACCAAATCCACGTATCACCTCGCGCCGCACGTGCAGCTTCCGCTCCGCCCCACTTCAGGAGGAGTGCATGAGTTTCCTGCTCACTGACCCGCCCGCTAAGCCTTTTTCTTTTAGGTTAAGTACATATGTTAATTAGGGCCTCACCTGCGAAATGTCTAGCCCCTGATACTCGCGCCAAGCAACTGCATAGGCGCCCCACCAGTGTCAGATTTTCCCATTAGGCTCGGGCCTAAGGCAGCAAAATATGGGGGCGGCAAAAATGACTGCCCCCATTTTCATTTGCCACGCTCTCAGGCCTATCGGACCTAATGGGAAGGGACTTACTTACCTGTGCCAGACGCCTCCATTTTGCAGCCCTGCTTCTCTTTCAAAATCGAGCGTCCAATGACGCCACGGACGTCACAACCGTCGTCACACGGCGTCTCTTTGCCATGGCAACCGTGACGTCTAAACGTCAAATTACGTCGTTGTCACCACGTTGGTGACGTCCGCGGCATCATTTGAAGCTGGATTCTGAAGAAGGAAGGAAGGGCGGCAGGAGCAGGCGGCCGGCACAGCCAGCAGATATGGGCGGCAGATATGTAAATCCGCCTCTGCGCCCCACGTACCCGGAGCCAGGGAACCTCGCACCAATCGATCACGGGACCATCCCACAACTCTACCGGGCATCGCAGGCCGATGAGCTCTGCCTCCGGTGCCAACTTCCGCAACTCCGCCAGCGGTAGCAGTGAGAAACCATCGGCAACAGTATTAGCCACGCCCGGGACATGTCGCGCGTTAACTGCTGGATTTAAGCAAGCCATCACAGAGCTGCGAAGCAAAACCAACATGGGGGAATGCGACCCAAAGTTATTCACTGCTTCCACCACCCCCATGTTGTCTGACCAGAAAACGACCTCCCTGTTGGTAAACAGATGACCTCACAGTCTCGCTGCCACTAACAACGGAAATAATTCCCGGAATGTAAGGTTCCTAATTAAATGAGTTTCGGCCCATTGAACCGGCCACCGCTCAGCACACCACGCCCCGTTAAAATATGACCCGAAGTCTAGCGACCCGCTGCATTGGTGACAAGTTGCAACTCTGCAGTAGATGATGGCCGGCTTCTCCAAGGTGTCCGCCCTGTTGTATGAATCAGAAATTCCAACCAGACCACCAAATCCTTGCGGATTGCAGTGGTGACCTGAATAAAGTGAATCGGACACTTCAACCCCCATCGTTGCCACCGCCAAACGCCTCGAAAACACCCCCCCTACCGGCAAAATCCTTGCCGCAAAGACAAGTGGTCCATTAGCGACTGAAAACGCGTCAGTGACGCCTTCTTCGGCCAACTAACTTCTACTAGAGAATCTAGCAGCGCCGTCAGCTTTTCCCCTGGGAGCCTGAATTCTATGCGGACCAAGTCGATCTTGATTCCCGGAAAACTGAGGAGCGTCGTCGGACCCACGGGGTTTTTTTTTCTTCTGCCCGTGGAACTCCGAATTCGTGCGCCATAGCCGCAAACTCAATCAGCCACCCGAAACACAAATCTAAGCCGCCTGGTCCCACGAACAGGAAGTCGTTCAGGTAATGCGTGACCTGCCGCCTGCATCCTCTTGCGTACCACCCACTCGAGAAAAGTGCTAAATGTCTCGAAGTAGCAACAAAACAACCCGTAGGCCGGGATAGGTCGACAAAATATTGCCCGTCCAACATGCAGCCCAACAGGTGGAAGCACTGCGGGTGCACAGGCAACAACTGAAAGGCGGATTTAATGTCCGACTTTCCCAGCAATGCCCCTTGCCCCATCCAGCCGACCAATGCCACGCCTGATCAAAGTTTGCCGGTCAATTCACTAGTCTACGGATGAATCCTCTGGGTAGGACAGTGCTGTATGAATCTGAAAGCCCCCTCCTCTTTCTTGGGAACAACTCTTAACGGAGAAATTCTCAAGTCAGGCAACGGGGGGGGGGGGGGGGGCAGGGCGTGTGAAATGGGCCCGCCATCATCCCAAGTTCGACTTCCTTCAGCACCATCTTGCTGGCTACGTCTCCATGCATCCTCACCAACCACAGGTTCCTTCCCCACTTTTGATCCCGTCTGTAGTGCAAGTGGCATCCGGAACCCGTCCAAGAACCGGGCAGCCAGGCCGCCTCTCTATTGGGGTACTTTACCAGCCACGGCACCAACTTTCCTACGCTCACTGGAGAAGCATCCCTTCTGACCAGCCTGCTGAGCTGCTCTCTCAGCCCCGCACCCGCTCTTCTGGAAACACCTGGACGCTGAGTGAGCGACCCCCGCAGGAGCAAGTCATGCCAAAATCATCACATTTACTCTTGTGTGCTCCCTACCGCTACTGACAGAGCTGCCCCAACCCCTGCGGGAGCCGGGCTGGCCACCGCTAATTGGCCACTGCTAATTGCATCGCCCCTGCTGAAGCCGGGCTAGCCTCCATGGCCTGGGAGGCCCCTGCCACAGCCAAGCTGGCAGCCACTGTCTGAGTGACCCATGTGCCCCATGCTGCTGCCAACTCTAGTGCCGAACCCAGCCCGGCCGTACTGAGTAACGCCCCTCAAAATTGTGGCCAGGCCCAATGCCCCAGCTGCCTTAACCTCAGTAGGCTGCTCCCCTTGCTGGGCCTGGGCAGAACCCAGGGCCCGTCACACAATGCTCCACTTAACCCCCCCACTTGACCTGCACTCCCCAGGCCACTGCCCCCACTGTGGGTAGATACACCCCAGGCCCAGAACCCACCTCCTGTGGACCAGCCACAGTCCCTGGGGAAGGAGGGAACCTGGGGGAAACCCAGGTGGTGAAGCCCTCCTCCTACCCCCAGCCGTTCTCTGACCTATTACACTCCTCCTGAGGTCCATGTGTCCTCTCCTGCCACATGCCGGCATCCCCCACACAGCTCTCCCTCCAGCTGCTGGATCCAATTTGACCCGCACCACGGGCGGCATCACATTAGGTTCACCATGCCTCCCCTCCTCCGTTGCCTCCAACAGCTGCGCGGGTAGCCTCGCCTGCCTGCCCAACCGCCGTGCTTACCGGTGGCGGCCACACATGGCTGGGCCCCGCTGCCTCCTCCACTCCACCGGCAAACCATCAGTGCTCCGACCGCCCGCTCCACTCTCCTTATCCGGCAATGTTGATCCCAGCAGCCCGGGTATCTGTCGCAGACGCCACCCCTCCTCGTGGCTCGGCGCTTTCGGCCTGGAACCGATCCACAAATTTTGCTATGGACATCATCGTATTGCTGGCAGTGTGGGTGGGGAGGACTGACCACATGCCCCCTGCTTTTGCCCTCCATGGTCCCTCCCATCCCCCCTGCCTGCTTCACCCCCACCGCACGAGGGAGGCCAGGGAAGACGCTACCCGAGGTAAGAGTGGGGCCTATCCCCCTGGTCATGGTGCCGCAGGGTGACGTGAATCTGTACGGTGCAGTGGGAGAGGTGGCTGTAACGTGCGCAGTAACGAGTGTCCGGAAGGCAGCGGGTTACATGTCCTTGCTGGTAGTGTCTGCTTTGAGGAAGCTAGGATGGGTGTGCCCCGGTTCCCATGAGCTGCACACAGTGCGAACTAGGAATTACCGCCCCCTGTTTTAAGAAATATGGCGGAGCTTATTTTAAACCTTATAAAGTGGTGAGTAACCCTTTAATTATAGGTGTGCAGTCACCGCGCAGACTCCTGCGCTGTGCAGCTCACACTAAATATAAGCTCTTGTCAACAGGTTTCATGCTTTACCTCCCACATTCTGTCAGCCCGGAGCTGCAGTGAGTGGCAGTGATAAGCCTCTTGCAGGGCAATGTGAACCGCTGATGTTCAAGTTGTCGTTTTTTGTTAATATTTTTTTGTGATTAGCTACTGTAAGTTGCCAAATCGATCCGTTCCCCTGTAATCGATCGCTGAAATTCGGCTGGGGGTTCACTAAATGCATCTTGGGTCCTCTTCTGCTGCACTGACAGCCAAAGTTCTGTGAGGTAGATCATGTGACCAGGCAGGCACTAGATTCCATTGGTTCACTGCTAGAGAGGGCGGGGCTCAAAAAGGTGATGCTGTTTCAGAAGGGGAAGGGGATGTGACTTTGTAAGTAGTTGCTATAGGAACAAAAATGCCTGTTACATTAGAATACATTAAAAATGGTTTATTTATTTTTCATTTTTTAAATGCTACAAGTATTTTCTCATAGTACAGAACTGATTTATTTACAAAAAAACACACATGAAGGATATTGCTTGAACTGCAACTTTAAAGCTGAAATCAACCCTAACAAACCTCAAATTATTTTTACTGGATTTAACCAGACACAAAAATATGGCGAGTAAAAAAAGGTACAATTAATAAAGATAAACCGGCGCCAAAGTACAATAGAAATCTGACCAAATATAGTCCAATTCAAAGGGCTGAGATGAGTTCCATGGAAGTGTCCTCAATGTAATCTCAGACAAACACACATATAAGACCACAACATAAAAGAGAAGAAAAAAAGAGAAAAAAGATCATAGTGCAACTAAATACAATATGGAAAATAGCTGAAGCTCTCAAATGCAGGTATATCTCAAAATGATAATAAGCCAGACCACTGTACCAGGGTACTAACAATTGATATAGTACCTATTGTGTCATATAATGGGTACTATCCTCCTGAAGACAGGTGGTGTGTGGTGCAACCCACTCACCATCAGTCTCATTGGCAGGTTCCCCTGAAAAATATGCAAATACTCACATCCTGGTAGGGCAGGCAGGCAGGCTGTGCAGCTACTCAATGCAATACAGGGAAAAGGGAGACCAAAAAGCGCACCAGCACAAACGGAGCAGGAAGAAACCAGGACAAAAAAATGATTAAAAGGGCACTTTAATGTGGCAAAAGACCCATCCAATGCATTTCGAACGTCGCAAAAGAAAAAGAACGCTGCGACGTTCAAAATGCATTGGATGGGTCTTTTGCCACATTAAAGTGCCCTTTTAATCATTTTTTTGTCCTGGTTTCTTCCTGCTCCGTTTGTGCTGGTGTGCAACTAAATACAAACAACAATTCACTGATTTAGTATACAAATAAAGACAGCAGTTTAATATATGATTAAAATGTAAACATAAAAACAACAAACATATGCTTGTTGGGCAGGGACACACTTATGAAGTGATGGCGTCCAGTCGGGCTAAAACTGAAACCCTACTTACAGCAATGCTGAGGTATATAAGCCTGTATTGCAGTCACACTAAACCCTCCGTGGCCTGGGTAGAAGATGTATCAGCTGAACCGTCAAAGAGTTGCTGCACCGCAGGGAAGCGCCACTCCTGTGGTACCACGCCGCCCGCTGCCTCACTAATCCTCAGACACGCGTCCGCTCGTAGATGGAGGAGCACCAGAGCTCAAAGCCGCCGAAGGCCTCACTGGGACCGTCACGCGGACCGGAGGTCTCGCGATACTGCGTGACGTCACCGCTGTGTGCCGGGACAGAGGAGGAGAGCTCGCGAGTGCCAGGCACTCAGACAGCCAAAGCCACGGGGGGAAGGGAAAGCAAATACAGGAGATGGAAGCCAAATAGTCCTTGCCAAAAAATAGTAGTCCACCCTACGCGTTTCGTGACGTCAGTCACTTCGTCAGGGGCATGATGACGAGTAAAAAAAGGTGCCAAAAATTCTCCCAGTACAATTGTACAACAATTAAAAAAAAACACGTGTGAGCACATTCAGATGTTTCAGACAGGTCTGCTACCCTGCCCTTCCCCATTATCTCTTAGCATAGAGTGCTTCCACTGCAGCCAGGGATTCTGGGTAACGACATGCAAATGAGCACACAGTGTGTCACTCTTTGCCTCTTGTCCACTTTAACATGGAACCCCTCTAAGCGTACGCCTGCCACATCACACAGCTTTATCAGCGCAGCCTGGTTTAAAGAAGTGTAGAGCCAGTAAACCTACTCACAGACAGCTTTGATCCTATAGAGCTGATAGTTTCAGCTCCGGGGAACCACCTGATAAATGAGATACTGAATGGCGATGTCACCAGTATTACTTCCTCGTTTTTAAGGGGATTGAAATGGCCATCCAATAAGAAGCCACAACAGATAATATTGCAGATTCCTATTGGCCCAAGATTTGGCAGCCATTTTGTTTCCCCCGAGACGGCATCGGTTCACACGGCCCTTTATGCACAAATTCTGGCCCAAATCACACAATTGGTTAATAATCTGGCGAAAAAATATTGCATATAAATCTATTCTCACACACTGGCGACCGGTGTCACCGGCAGCGGAAATGAAGCAAAAAACGCGCCTTGGAGGAGGAAAGCGCCAAAAAACAAACTTCACGGAGCAAATTTGCAGACATCTGCACAACTCGACAAGACACAATGTCGCCAGTAAGACAGTAATCAGGAACGTGTACCCCACAATGTCCCCACATCATGCAGATTAGTGGGGTGCACCACATGGTGCCTCTAATATGTACGGCCATGTGTATACTGTACCAATGTTTGTTACTGATATGTACAGCAGAGTCATATATACCTATAGCAGTGTTCGACAAACCTATACATTTGCTCGCCCCGGGCGAGTGGATTTAACCCCCGGGCGAGTAAATATTGGCCCAAGCAGCACACGTTTGGTACTAGGTGGCGAGTAGATTTTTTGGTGATTTGTCAACCACTGCCTATAACAGTGGTGTACAACATTTATTTTGGTTAAGGAACCCTATAATTATATTGTGAAATTCTGAGAAAACCCCGACCCTCTCTAATAGCGAGTCTGAGATCAGATACATTGTAAGGAACCCCGACCCTCTCTAATAGTGCGTCTGAGATCAGATACATTGTAAGGAACCCCAACCATCTCTAATAGTGCATCTGAGATCAGATACATTGAAAAGGAACCCCAACCCTCTCTAATAGTGCGTCTGAGATCAGATACATTGTAAGGAACCCCAACCCTCTCTAATAGTGCGTCTGAGATCAGATACATTGTAAGGAGCCCCAACCCTCTCTAATAGTGCGTCTGAGATCAGATGCATTGTAAGGAACCCCAACCCTCTCTAATAGCGTGTCTGAGATCAGATACATTGTAAGGAACCCCAACCCTCTCTAATAGTGCATCTGAGATCAGATGCATTGTAAGGAACCCCAACCCTCTTTAATAGCGCGTCTGAGATCAGATACATTGTAAGGAACCCCAACCCTCTCTAATAGTGCGTCTGAGACTAGATACATTGTAAGGAACCCCAACACTCTCTAATAGTGTCTGAGATAAGATACATTGTGAGGAACCCCAACCCTCTATAATAGCGCGTCTGAGATCAGATGCATTGTAAGGAATCCCAACCCTCTCTAATACCACGTCTGAGACCAGATGCATTGTAAGGAACCCCAACCCTCTCTAATAGCGCGTCTGAGATCAGATGCACTGTAAGGAACCCCAACCCTCTCTAATAGCGCGTCTGAGATCACATGCATTGTAAGGAACCCCAACCCTCTCTAATAGCGCGTCTGAGATCAGATGCATTGTAAGGAACCCCGACCCTCTCTAATAGCGCGTCTGAGATCAGATGCATTGTAAGGAACCCCAACCCTCTCTAATAGCGCGTCTGAGATCAGATGCATGGTAAGGAACCCCAACCCTCTCTAATAGCGCGTCTGAGATCACATGCATTGTAAGGAACCCCAACCCTCTCTAATAGCGTGTCTGAGATCAGATGCATTGTAAGGAACCCCAACCCTCTCTAATACCACGTCTGAGACCAGATGCATTGTAAGGAACCCCAACCCTCTCTAATAGCGCGTCTGAGATCAGATGCACTGTAAGGAACCCCAACCCTCTCTAATAGCGCGTCTGAGATCAGATGCATTGTAAGGAACCCCAACCCTCTCTAATACCACGTCTGAGACCAGATGCATTGTAAGGAACCCCAACCCTCTCTAATAGCGCGTCTGAGATCAGATGCACTGTAAGGAACCCCAACCCTCTCTAATAGCGCGTCTGAGATCACATGCATTGTAAGGAACCCAACCCTCTCTAATAGCGCGTCTGAGATCACATGCATTGTAAGGAACCCCAACCCTCTCTAATAGCGCGTCTGAGATCAGATGCATTGTAAGGAACCCCAACCCTCTCTAATAGCCTGTCTGAGATCAGATGCATTGTAAGGAACCCCAACCCTCTCTAATAGAGCGTCTGAGATCACATGCATTGTAAGGAACCCCAACCCTCTCTAATAGCGTGTCTGAGATCAGATGCATTGTAAGGAACCCCAACCCTCTCTAATAGCGCGTCTGAGATCCCATGCATTGTAAGGAACCCCAACCCTCTCTAATAGTGCGTCTGAGATCAGATGCATTGCAAGGAACCCCAACCCTCTCTAATAGCGTGTCTGAGATCAGATGCATTGTAAGGAACCCCAACCCTCTCTAATAGCGCGTCTGAGATCACATGCATTGTAAGGAACCCCAACCCTCTCTAATAGTGCGTCTGAGATCAGATGCATTGTAAGGAACCCCAACCCTCTCTAATAGCGTGTCTGAGATCAGATGCATTGTAAGGAACCCCAACCCTCTCTAATAGCGCGTCTGAGATCAGATGCATTGTAAGGAACCCCAACCCTCTCTAATAGCGCATCTGAGATCAGATGCATTGTAAGGAACCCCAACCCTCTCTAATAGCGCGTCTGAGATCACATGCATTGTAAGGAACCCCAACCCTCTCTAATAGCGCGTCTGAGATCACATGCATTGTAAGGAACCTAGCTTTTTTTTCTTCGTATGAGGATGGGAAGCAGGGGGGTTCCCAGAACTGAAACACGCTATTTTCAGCTACAGGGACCTCCTAGTGCCAGAGATATATATATACCTGTAAAGGTAATGCCGGTTCACATGGATGTATAGCTTGGCACGCGTGATATATAGATGGAATAAATGGGTCCGGGGTGGGGGTTGCCTCTTTAACCTGTTCCTTCATGCTGCTGGGCGGTGTATACGCTGGGTATGGGAGCTGCTGGGCGGTGTATACGCTGGGTATGGGAGCTGCTGGGCGGTGTATACGCTGGGTATGGGAGCTGCTGGGCGGTGTATACGCTGGGTATGGGAGCTGCTGGGCGGTGTATACGCTGGGTATGGGAGCTGCTGGGCGGTGTATACGCTGGGTATGGGAGCTGCTGAGCGGTGTATACGCTGGGTATGGGAGCTGCTGAGCGGTGTATACGCTGGGTATGGGAGCTGCTGGGCGGTGTATACGCTGGGTATGGGAGCTGCTGGGCGGTGTATACGCTATGTATGGGAGCTGCTGGGCGGTGTATACGCTGGGTATGGGAGCTGCTGGGCGGTGTATATGCTGGGTACGGGAGCTGCTGGGCGGTGTATACGCTGGGTATGGGAGCTGCTGGGCGGTGTATACGCTGGGTATGGGAGCTGCTGGGCGGTGTATACGCTGGGTATGGGAGCTGCTGAGTAATGTGTGCTGTAAACCTGCTGAGATGGGTTATTACTTGAATATTTGAATACACAGGACTCCCCTCTCTCTCTGCTCGGATCCTACCCACAGGCACCCGGGGTGAAGCGTCCTGCAGACATTTCTCACATGTGTTCTGCATTGTAATAGCGGGATGTCAGGTCCAGCCGGGATAACCAAACCCTACAGAAGAATTATTTATTTATTTATTTATAAATACTTTACCAGGAAGTAATACAGTGAGAGTTACCTCTCGTTTTCAAGTATGTCCTGGGCACAGAGTTAAGACAAATAATACATGGTTACAAATAGTTACATAAATGAACAGGGTATACATTATATACAAGACATTGCAGGCACAGTTAGAGATAATATATATTATAGGCGTATGTAACAGTTACAGACCAGGTTAAAATGTGTGACAGCCTTAGATTTGAAAGAACTTAAACTGGTGGTGGATGTGAGAGTCTCTGGTAGGTTGTTCCAGTTTTGGGGTGCACGGAAGGAGAAGGAGGAGCGGCCGGATACTTTGTTGAGCCTTGGGACCATGAACAGTCTTTTGGAGTCTGATCTCAGGTGATAGGTGCTGCATGTGGTAGGGGTGAGGAGCTTGTTCAGGTAGCTGGGTAGCTTGCCCAGAAAGTATTTAAAGGCAAGACAGGAAAGGTGAACTTTGCGCCTAAACTCGAGTGATGACCAATCTAGTTCTTTGAGCATTTCGCAGTGATGTGTGTTGTAGTTGCATTGGAGAACAAAACGACAAATTGAATTGTAGAGGGTGTCACGTTTGCTAAGGTGGGTTTGAGGTGCCGAGCCATATACTATGTCTCCATAGTCAATAATTGGCATTAACATCTGCTGTGCGATACGCTTTCTGACCAGGAGACTTAGCTAGGATTTGTTCCTGTAAAGTACCCCTAGTTTGGCATAGGTCTTGGTTGTCAGGGTATCAATGTGCATCCCGAATGTTAAGTGGGAGTCAAACCATAAGCCCAGGTATTTAAAACTAGTGACAGGGGTTATGGTGGTGTTAGCGTTTGTTCTAATCAGGAGCTCAGTCACTGGAAGCTTTAAAAATTTAGTCTTGGTCCCAAATACCATTGTTACCGTCTTGTCAGTGTTTAAAAACAGTTTGTTTTGGGAAATCCAGTTTTCGAGTCTCAAAAAGTCAGACTGAAGTACGTGTTCAAGGTCGGAGAGGCTATGGCTGTGTGCATATAAGATTGTGTCATCTGCATACATGTGTATTGAAGCTTCCTTACAAGCTGTGGGAAGATCATTGATGAATACTGAGAAGAGTAGAGGCCCCAGAACAGAGCCTTGCGGGACGCCACAGGTGATATCCAAGGGGTTGGAGTTAGAGCCTGAGATGGACACATGTTGGGATCTACCTGATAGGTAGGACTGAAACCAGTTTAAAGCATGCTTCCCTATTCCAGAGCTCTGGAGTTTGTTAAGCAGGATAGCATGATCAACAGTATCAAAAGCCTTTGCAAAATCTAGGAATATTGCACCAGTGAGTTGTCCCCGTTCCATTCCACACTGGATTTCATTGCAAACTTTTAGCAGGGTAGTTACGGTGGAGTGTTTGGGGCGAAAGCCAGATTGGAATTGGCAAGGGAAATTTGTCTTTGTATAGTAATCGCTAAGTTGGGAGTGGACACATTTTTCCATGACTTTGGATAGAATCGGGAGAAGTGAGATTGGCCTGTAGTTTGAGACAGTGTTTTTGTCCCCACTTTTGAAGATTGGGACAACTCTAGCAGTTTTCCAGGTCTTAGGGATATGGCCTGCAGACAGGATAGAGTTGACTATGGAAGCAATTGGTTTGGCAATGGCTGGGGCACCAAGTCTTAGGAACCTAGATTGTAGTAAGTCAGGTCCACACTGGCTGCTTAGTTTTAATTTGAGAAGCGCTTGTGTAATCTCCTCTTCAAATACTGGGCCAAATTGAAAATTGTGGGCAGTGTTGGGAGGGGGTGGGGCTATATGGGTACTCCCAGGATGTGATTCAGGTTTGTGGTTTGGGCTGCGTTTCATTAATAAGTTAGTAGCACACCCCACAAAGTAGTCATTGAATGCATTTGCAATGTCGGAGGGATTTGTCAGAGTAATTTCCCCCTTAGTGATATTACTTGGTTGTTGATGGTTAGAAGGCTGGAATATGTTGTTGATAACCTTCCAGAAGTTAGCTGGGTTTGATGTATTCTGGAGGAGATTGTCAGAGTAATATTGTGCTTTTGCATGCCTTGTTTGCCTTGTGCACATGTTCCGCAGGCATCTGTAGTGATTGAGATCCTTGGTAGTGCCAGTTACTTTGTGGCTTTACCACAAGGCATCCCTGAACTGGTAGAGTGCTATAAGGTCAGGTGTTACCCATGGAAGGTGGTCACCCCATACCCTTATTCTGCGTAGTAGAGCATGGGTATCACAGAGTTTTAAGAACTCGGATTGGAAATAGTCGAGCGCAGAATCAGGGTCAGGAATTAAATCGATTCTGTGCCAAGGGCAGTTGGTAAGGTCAGCCAGAAACTGTTGTGGGTTAAAGTTTCTAAATGTTCTAGTGAGGAGAACTTTAGGGCTTGATTGGGGCGGTTTAACTTTCCTTACACAGTACACTATTGCATGGTCACTGAAAATGTCAGGAAGGATGCCAGAGAATTGGATTCTGCTGGGATTTGAGGAGAGAATCCAGTCAAGCAAGGAATGGTTGTGCGATTTCAGGTTTGTCCGTGTGGGTTGGGAAATGAGTTACGATAGGTTAAGCGATGTAATTTGTGTGTGGATTTTGTGGTTTTTAGGGTCAAGCTAATTGAAGTTAAAATCCCCAAGAACTAGCAGCTCACTCTTCTCATTCAGAGAGGAAATGGAGCCAAGAAACTGGATGATATCAGTCAGGGATTGTAGAAGGGCTTTAGGGGGGCAGTACAAGTATATGACAGTAAGCAAGATGGGCTTAGAAAAGGGGAGGCATATTCTGCCAACTAGGATTTCAAAAGAGGGTGGGCTTGGGAGGCAATTTAACAGTGTCAATTGTAATGTGTCTGCAATATAAAATAACACCCATCCTCCTCTCTTTGGCCTATCTTTCCTAGAAATGTAGTATTCCTGAATGGTGATATGTGCATCAGGGGTTTTAGGGGTTAGCCATGTTTCTGTAAGAACGATGGCTTTTGGTTTATGCATAAGGCACCATGCTCTTAGTTCGTCCAGTTTGGGCAGCAGACTCCGGATATTTATGTGGGCGACAGATAGCCCTTTTTGGAATTTGAAGGGGGTATTCTCAGAGGTGTAGGACAGAGTTGAAGTGGGAGGGCCTGGGTTAGATTCAATATCACCTGCTAAGGAGAGTAATAGTATGAGTAGAAATTTGAGTAGTTGTTTGCAAGTTATAACTTTATGATTTTTGCCAATTGAGTGAGCGGTGGTTGGAGTGCTGGTTTTCAGGGTTCTCCACCAACATTCAGTAGATAGTGCAAGACTTTTGAGTAATCCGGGGTGTATGGTGATGTTGGGCGTGGGCCAGGAGGGGGGAGTGTGTAGTGGATAGAGAGAGTAACATTTCAATGAGACCACGAGAAAGAACAAAGTGGAGGTAAAAAGCAGGTTCATTATGCCAGAGGTAGGTAATGCTGCATGGAGCTGTTTTGTGCCAAGTGTGTGTGTGCAGCATAAACAGCATGGGTCATAGTGTAATCAGAATAGCTCACCGTTTGTTGCCATGTGTAGAAGAGTTTGCAGTAGATCCAGTCCCCAGTCACCTCTAGTCAAACTATAGTCTAACTATATATTCTCACTTAAAAGCTCACTTTAAATGGCTCACTATATCATGACAATGCAGTTCCTGCAAATGCAGGAGGGGTATTGGTTTTATACAGCTAAAACAGTCACATAAAGACTTGAAGATACTGCTCATCCTCATTCTAACCGCTGCATGGCCGGGTCTATTGATGTTTACTAAGGGGTTCAGAGTACCCCTACAGTGTGAAAACTGCGTTCCTTTTTGTTTGTATGTATGTATATCTTTATTTATATAGCGCCATCCAGGTGGACAGCGCGTTACAGCAGTAACACATGTGACATAATAATATAACACTAATGGGAATAAATGCTTCAGACATAAAAGTAACAATAGGAAAAGGAGTCCCTGCCCCAAAGAGCTTACGATCTAAGTGGTAAGTAGGAAGAACTCTCAGAGACAGTAGGAGGGCGTTCTTGTAAGTGCGCCTGCAGGGGGCCAAGATTAGTGCATATGAGATGTATAGTGTGAGCTACCCATATGCTGTGTTACAGAGGTGTGTTTTAAAGGAGCAATCCATGCAATATCCTACATGTGTGTTTTAATAAATCCGTTCTGTAGTATTAGATAATACTTACTACATTTTTTTTCATTTTTATTCAACTCTTAAAGCCATTTTTAATATACTGAGCATCCTGTGATTTCTATAGCAGGCTTTAGCCCACCTCCCCTCCCCAGCAGTGCAAGATCTTTGTAACACTTTCCTGTTCGTGATCATTTGTTGCCAACATTCCCAGCAGTTTGAGCTGTACACTGTAACAATAGACAATGTTACCTTAGTAATATAAGAATACATTGTAGCTGCTGCGTTACAATGACTGAAGGAGTGATAGAAACTGAAAGGCCGCCATTTAGTGAACCCGGGGAAGCAGGATCTTTGTTGATCGATCACGGGAGAACATATCGATTGGCAGCTTAGGTCATTAGTTTTCAATAAAGGTCATCAAAGGCAGCGTATATTAAAACAATTTTTTTTTATGTGCCGACTGGATTACCTCTTTCAAAGTGGATAGGGAGGATGCCAGTCGGGTACTGAGGGGAAGGGCATTCCAGAGGTGCGGGGCAGTCAGTGAGAGGGGTTTAAGGTGGGAGAGGGCTTTAGATACACAAGAGCCAGACAGAAGACATCCTTCAGCAGAACGCAGGAGTCGGGAAGGTGTCTTTTTTATCATTCCATTTTTAAAGCAAACGGGATTGCTAGAAGGACGTCTCACTTTCTATTTGCACAGCCTCAATCTTGCTTGAAGCTTTGGTCCAGCGTTCAATGAGGGCAGCTCTTGTTTTGAGACTTGCACTCTGTAAAATCCACTTTGACCAACTCTAGTCCTCAACGCCCACCAACAGGTCAGCTTTTCAGGATATCCCTGCTTCAGCACAGGTAGCTCAATCAAAACGACTGAGCCATTGATTAAGCCACCAGTGCCGACACAGGGATATCCTTAAAACCTGACCTGTTTGTGGTTCTTCAGGACTTGAGCTGGCCACGCCTGGGGTAGATGCAGAGCGGGGCGAGTAAAGCGCCCACTCCCCCGCCCGGCACGTCCTTCCTCAACAAAACACTTGTGTCAAGATCCCTCTCCCACCTCGAGTTTGTTTGACAAACCCCCTTCCAAGTGCCTCGTCCAACTGGTTTTAACCCCGTCACTGCCGCAGCGTCCCGCCGTGGCGAGTGTGGAGTGTCTCGGCTCCCTCTGCGGAAAGCGAGCGCTTGGCTCTACGGGTAGCGTCTCATTGCGGACGCGGGAATTCCAGCTGCCGGGACCCAGGCCCGCCTGGACAACGACCATTAACCCCTTCACTGCTTGCTTACAGGTCTGCGGCCCCATTAAGGCGCAGAACGACGACGCTTCTTTGCCTTCATCTTCGTCAAATGGAAGAAACCTTAAAGGAGCATTGCAATGGATAGGAAGCAAGGAGGGGGGGTACCCCCTGCTCCCCAAAATACTTACCTCCGAAGGTGCCGATTGTTGCAGGCGTAAATACCCAGCGTCACACGGGCCAATAGGAAGCGGTAACAGATGGCGTTGTGGCTTCCCATTGGCCAGCATGACACGGGAGCTTTAAACCTTCCCCGTTGTTTCCCCTGGAAGGGGCAGTATTTGCAGAGGTAAGTGTTTCGGGAAGCAGGGAGCCCTTAGAGCTGAAATTAGGGCGGAACCACTACTGGCAAAGAATGTACTGTGCAGCCATGCCTTGCCGACCCCTCTGTCAGCCAAGGAGTTAATGGGGCCATTGATGAAAGTTGACGGGGTTTATTTCCAGGCATTGCCAGTACATATTGTTCATGTTGGGAGCACTCATCCTTGCAGTACAATGAGAGCCACGTACACTTGTAAATAGCCCTGTGGTAATGTCAGTGCCTCTGAACCACTGTAGGTAAGCCAGGTTCATATCCCAGAATTCTCAGCTTCTTGTGACTTCTGTCACTATCTCCATGTACCATCTAAACTGCTCTGCTCTAAAATAATGTATACAGGTTGGTCCTACACAAGAAACACCTCTCATAGTGCAGATAAAGCGCGCATAGTCTCCGGAGCTGAACCGCATTCATTTCCGCTCCAGGGACCCCCTGGTTACGAGAAACTTACCTTCATAGTGGGTGCCGGTTTCTCTGCAGGCAGCAGCTCCGACGGAGCTTGCTGGGGCTATCAAAATGGCGGTGTTTAAATGTCCCGCGTCACGTGGGCCAATAGGAAGCCGTGACGTTATCCAAAGCGGCTTCCCATCGGCCCGCGTGACTGTTGCAGAGAGATACCTCCATTCCCTACGGAGGTCTGCAGCTTGGGAAGCAGGGGGTCCCCGGGGCTGAAATGAACACGGGTCAGTTCCAGAGACCCCCTGCTTTAATCCTAGAACTCCGAAGAAAATGTAGACTTTATAGCACAGTGGACGGTTCCCTTGTTTCTTCCAAACGCGTTCCATCCCATCTTCATTCTCCTATTGCTTTCACTGGAAAGGTTCCCATCCATTGATACGTGCTGGTCAAGGTAGACATGGGGCAGTTTTCAACAACTTCCAGCTCTACTCCATTTATTTTGATCTTTGTAGACTTGACACATTTGTTGAACATCATCTTGCTGACATTCATACAGAGGCCCACCTCCCTACATGCTTCAGTGAATATATATATATATATTTATTTAAGCACTGTATGCTAGGTGTTAATGGTTGAAAGGCGGGGTGCAGACCTGTCTAAGACACGTGAATGTGCTCAGAAGTGATATTCTTTATTGGCTATATATGCTAACGGTGGAGATTTTTTGTCGCCTTTTTCACCCACCATAACTTAAAATGTATATGGTAAACCTACCCAGCCTAGAAATATTGCAAAGCCAGTATAAACCAACCTCACACTGATGATACCCATCAAGGTTGAAACATGTTTGTGAGTGGTCTGTACTTGCTTTGCTAGTCCCATGCTGTGCTTAAAAGCTGTGTGAACGGCGATGCATTTGCTTTAATGGGCTCCATGTGAATAGATATTCCAGGCAAAAGGTGACACATTGTGTGCTCATTTGCATGTAATTTCCCAGAATCCCTTGCTGCAGTGGGAGCACTGTATGTGAGGGGATAATGGCTGAAAGGCAGGGTTGCAGACCTTACTAAGACATGTGAATGTGCTCACAAGTGATATTCTTCATTGGCTAAATATATATATATATATATATATATATATATATATATATATATATATATATATATATATATATATGCAATAATAATAATGTTAATGATAGTGTTAATATTTATAATGACAGGGCAGTATAGACTGAGCCAGTGTCACCGTTACCCGCTAATGCATAGAAGAGGTTGCTAATGAGTGAAATAAAAGCTACGTAATGCTTCAGCTGCCTGTTCCCTTGTTGAGCTGATCTCTTTGGATTATTCCCTTTGATGGATCCCGGCGGCCTCCTGCGGTTTCTGAAAGTCCCATGAAAACATCATGCTTTGTTTGTTTGTAACTGCCGGAGCGTGCAGTGCAGAGGTGCAGCCACAGACTGCAGGAGGAGGGCAGGGTGGACCTCCAGTAGACTGCAGAAGCTGCTCCTGGGAGATATTCAGCTGCTGGGCTTCACGGAATAAGGTTATAAAGGTGCAGAGAGGTCGTGATTGACCCATATAATTCCATCAGTGTAGAGCAGGGGGGCAGCCAACTGCATTCCTCAAGGGCCACCAACAGGTCAAGTTTTAAGGATATCCCTGCTTCAGCACAGGTGGCTCAATCAGTGGCTCAGTCGATATCCTGAAGACCTGATCTGTTGGTGGCCCTTGAAGACTGGAGTTGGCCACCCCTGGTACAGAGGAGGACTAGAAGATGAAGACAACGGTTGCCCCTCGGGCCATATATACTAAGCTGTGCTATGCCATAAGACACCCAACACCCCATTCAAGTGCACAGGTCATAACGTCTACCAGGACAGGAAGGTGTCATAGCATAGTGCTGCTCAGTAAACATGGTCCCCATGTGTTTTCATTTTGATGTGTATTAAGTAAAATGACTCCATAGGATTTCAGCGCGGTCTGGCTCTTCTCGTTGGATGCTGCCTAAGTTGACTCCAAAGTAATATATTGCTCTAATAATACACCCCATTCTTTTTTTCCAATTTCAGTTTGCTGCGGACATCAGGTATATACAGGTCACTGATCTATGTCATTATTGGTGGGTGGAGGATGTTACGAGGCTATGGAACAAACATTGTTATTTGCAGTCCCCCCCCCCCACCCGGCAGGGTCTTCGCTGACTCAGACACAGCCAAGATACTCCCCGTCAGCGCTGTCGTATTAATATGCAAATGCAGAGCGCTTCATGTTTTTTTAATGAGGCCCTTCTCACAATGGCTGGAAGAGGTTGGGATTTGGAATGCGGCCCGAGCAAAGGAAGCGATCGGAGCCAAGACCCCTTCACTGCCCGAGAGGGCCAGGAACACATTGCAGAGCAGATTGTAGAGTGCACCGTGGAGAAACACTGGCCTCTCTTTAACGGGAGGGGTATTATAGTATTCCGTGAAAATGAACGGGTAGCAACATAAAGCAGGATCGGGTAGGACTACACGCTTGCCCAACTTGTTCAGCCAACATCCGCTTACTGTAGTTGAAAGGTTGGTGGGCAGGCATGGGAATGCTGGGTGGAATGGGAATCCTCTATGGACCCAGGGAGAGAGAAGGTTCTGCTCTGAAAAACGAACCCTCTGACATCAAGTGGTGGAATATATGAAACAACACTGGACCAGTAGGCACAAGAGAATCCAGGGCAGGGGTCTGGTAGAGTAACTGATTTTGTACATAGTGGGGGACACCTTGGGGAATTACATAAACCATCAATATTTCTGCTTCATTTCTGTAAACCATAAAACTTCTGAAAAGTCTGCATGGTCCTGAAGGAAGTAATAGGTGCATGGAGCAGAGGTCTGCTGGTAACATTTGGGAATATTACAGGGTTTGACAGACATTGAGTTTTCATTTGCCAGTTGTCACTGAATGGTAACAGAATGGATGGCAGTGGGCTAATTGCTGACCTCTAGCACTGATGTTGACCTTTGCCTGACCTTTGAACTCTGGCACACAGACCCTAGGAACTGGATAAGTGTATACAGACGGCCAGCTAATCAAATGTATATTATTAGACTTGGTGACACTTTTAGAAGAAGTTAAATATTAACCATGTATTGTATTAATTACAGTGAAAAAAATAAATGATTCATTTCCACAAAAACAAAAAAGACGTTGATTAGAACTGGCCATTGACTTTTACCCTGTAAGGGTTTGCGATGAAGATAGATCATTTGGGATGTTCTGTCTTTTGGAAACACAGCAGCAAAGTTCAAGAATGCACAATATGGGAGGGTTAGGGTTATTTAGATAACAACACATTTAATAGTCATTGTCTGGCTTGTAAGAGTAAGGCTCCAACAATATCTATGAGGCCACCAAAATAAATAAATAACTATATATATATTATAATTAGCTCTACCAAACAAGCATTCCTTGGGCTGAGGAAGACGATACAGATCTCCAAAGCGTGTCTTAAAAATATATCCCGTTAGTTCCAACACCATGCATAGAAGTCCTCCATCATGGCTCATCATAGTTACACCATAGATGTATCATGATAAGTGGACCTGTCTTATAACTCAGGGAGGCGCCTCCCATGGGAGGTAGGATACCTTACAACTATGCTACACCTCTGCCATAGTTACATAGTAGAACTCAATGGACGTATGTCTGGTTTCAACCTACGCTACTATGCATGTGTATGGGCACCGCAACCCAATTGAAAACTCAACCTAGACGAGTGAGGCTTGGAGTGCCGTTGCAGGGAGAGAAGTGGTTAATGTTCCCAGGAATGGAATTCCATTGAGGACACTGCAGTGACACTCTCTCCCCGTGTAACGCTGACAGGGCCGGCCCTGAGCAGTCCATGCTTCATCTGCATCACAATGGGCGAGGTCCGATTTACCATTAGCCACCCTTCTGCTATTATTACCTAATGAAAATATAACCATATTTAACCCCCCTAGGGATGCAGATTAGTGAGAAAGGACCCCGAGTGGGTCCCAGGCCATTGTGTGACAAGCGGGGTCTCTCCACGATGATTGTGCTATCCCCCCCCCTCCCTTTTCTCTTCCGAGTGAGAGAGAGAGAGAGCCTCGGAATGGTGAAAACTCAATCCTCTCAGCTGTCCCTCGGACGCACAATGGGCCAGCATATCTTTTGTGGCTTCAACGGCTCTGCGGAGGGGGGGAGGAGGAGGGGGGGAGCGGCTGAAGAGGTAGAGAACAATGTGTGAGAAGCAGGAGATGTGGTTTTCCCACACAGCCCAAATTGCACCCCCTCCTGCACCCCCTCTGAGAGAGGAGCGGCCCCCGAATACAGCTGATCCGCTCACTGATTGGCTTTTTGTGTGTGTGTGTCATACATCCCCCCCTCCCCAGCTCTTTCTTATTGTGCTCTCAAGGGGTGGAGATCCTTTTGTGGCGTGAAAGAGGAGGTGTAACTTCACTAGTCATGCCAGAACTCCTCACAGGAGCGCTGGGACCAGTCGTATAATGGCCAAATCTAGCGGGATTAAAAGGTTGGCCTAGACTTTGGGAAAGCAGAGGCAAATATTGGCCAGCTGCTTTCCGTTCTTTCTTTGCTGGTGAGACTCAATTTGGAATATCAGAGGGGGACCCTACAGAGGGCTTAATCTGCAGGCCGGATAAAACCACCGTCCCTCCTACACCAATATGACTATATCATCATGACTTTCAATATTATTCCCATTATTCTGGGGAAATTGCCTGTTATACCCCGATTATGTACTGGGAAATATGCCCGCCGTGTCTACAGATATATTGGTCTTGTCCAGTGGGGCTCAACTCCAGTCCTCAAGAAGCTCCCCCCTCCCCAACAAGTCAGGTATTAAGGATATTCCAGCCCCAGCACAGGTGGCACAATCAGTGGCTCAGTCTTCGACTTAACCGGTTGGGTGGGGTCTTGAAGACTGGAATTGAGCACCACTGATCTACTCCATATTGTATGGATTCTCTTATATTGCGATTCTCTCCCCCCCCCCCCCACACCCCATCACTGTAACATGGAAAACTGTGTATTCTGGGAGATCTGCTGTTGTGCTGTTCAAAATGAGTCTTTGGAGCCCAAGTTTACTAAGCTAACATGTTTAATCATAAAATACATTGTGATAATAGTAGAAAAGGAATGACATGGCCGAGCGCTCCCGTGTTACTGGTGAAAGTCTAACACTTTCCAATGAAAATGCCACTTTTTGGACACCCAGAAGTCACAGAATTCAAACCTTGGAGGTTGACATCTGCGCAGTTAGGATGGAGGTCCGTGCACGTCGCACAATCTTAAGCGGAACCAAAAATGCCGTTTCAGAACATCTGTGCTGTGTGTCCAACGGCGTGTGTGTGTCCAACTGCGTGTGTGTGTCCAACTGCGTGTGTGTGTCGAACTGCGTGTGTGTGTCCAACTGCGTGTGTATGTCCAACTGCGTGTGTGTGTCCAACTGCGTGTGTGTGTCCAACTGCGTGTCCAACTGCGTGTGTGTGTCCAACTGCGTGTGTGTGTCCAACTGCGTGTTTGTGTCCAACTGCGTGTGTGTGTCCAACTGCGTGTGTGTGTCCAACTGCGTGTGTGTGTCCAACTGCGTGTGTGTGTCCAACTGCGTGTGTGTGTCCAACTGCATGTTTGTGTGTTCGTCCAACTGCATGTTTGTGTGTTCGTCCAACTGCGTGTGTGTGTCCAACTGCGTGTGTCCAACTGCATGTTTGTGTGTGTCCAACTGCATGTTTGTGTGTGTCCAACTGCATGTTTGTGTGTGTCCAACTGCATGTTTGTGTGTGTCCAACTGCGTGTGTGTGTGTACAACTGCGTGTGTGTCCAACAGCATGTTTGTGTGTGTGTTCAACAGCGTGTGTGTGTTCGTCAAACTGTGTGTTCAACTGCGTGTGTCCAACTGCATGTTTGTGTGTGTTCAACAGCCTGTTTGTGTATGTCCAACAGCCTGTTTGTGTGGGTTCAATAGCCTGTGTGTGTTCGTCCAACTGTGTGTTCAACTGCGTGTGTGTGTGTCCAACTGCATGTTTGTGTATGTGTTCAACTGAGTGTGTGTGTGTCCAACAGCCTGTTTGTGTGGGTTCAACAGCGTGTGTGTGTTCGTCCAACTGTGTGTTCAACTGCGTGTGTGTGTCCAACTGCATGTGTGTGTGTGCTACTGAATTTGCAATTCAGCAGGGTTACAGAGTGTCAGGTCCTGGCATTAGTAGGGTCAGTAGCTATAAATTGCAGAGAGCACTATCACCACTTGTGCTTACAAGATATTTCCCCGGTCTGACTCCCCTGAAACTACCCTAAACAAATAGTGATGAAGGGTCTACATTCGAACCCTTTCTTGATACAGAGCTAAAGCTCATTGCACTGGCTTTTGGGAAGGTCATTCAACCTCCGTGCACCTAAACAGAGAGGGGAACACCTTCTTCTTTAAAAATAAATAAAGCCACCAATCTTTAAAAAGAAAGTCCAAGTATGTAAATAGATAGCAGCAGTCCTGTGCAGAATGCCAAATCTCAAGGTGTTCCCAGGGTGGGCAACTCCAGTCCTCAAGGGCAACCAACAGGTCAGGTTTTAAGGATATCACCTGAGCACAGGTGGTTCAACCAGTGGCTCAGTCTTTTGTTGGGGGTACCACAACTGCACCAAGCTCTGGGGACCGTTACGAATTGGAATGAGATGGGAAACAAGTGGTCCAGCTTCAAGGTCCTGGTCCCCATGCAGGAGAGGAGGGGGGCGGGGAGAGGTCTTTGAGGGGCACTGCTGCAATAAGCAGCGATGAATGGGTTAAAAGGAGGTAAAAAGACAAGTAGTTTAAAATCATTATTTTAAAGCGGCCAATATTTCCGTGTTAACTAATCTCTTGCCTCACCGGGCAGGTTCAGAACTCTGACCTACCGGGGACGCGCTAATCCTCTCTTAGTTTCGGTAAGAAGAACGGTGCCTTTGTGCGCCAACGTAGATAAGACGGAAGGACGAGTGTCGGGTAAGTTGAAAATGACACGGGTCACGGGGGCAATTAGCAAGGAAAGGGACAGGTAAAGCACAGATGGTGACAGACACGGGACAGGTATAGTGACACGGGACAGGTATAGTGACACGGGACAGGTATAGTGCATAGGAGATGCCTTTCTGTAATATGAGGTTTTCTGTACACACCCTTCAAGTATTTTGTCACAAGATCGATGGCATTGTATCTTAGGGCCATCAACGTGCTCACCCTAAGCCAGTGTTGCTTATGACCCCCCCCCCCCCAACAGGTCAGGTTTTTGGGATATCCAAGCTTCAGCACAGGTGGCTCAATAAGTCCCTGCTTCAGCACAGGGGGCTCAATCAGTTGCTCAGTCTTTGACCGAGCCCCTGATTGATCCACCTGTGCTGAAGCTGGGATAGCCTTCAAACCTGACCTGTTAGGGGGGTCTTGAGGACTGGAGTTGAGCATGCCTGCCCTAAGCCCCTTCATTCTAACACAGAGTTCTTGTCCTGCCCCCCCAGACCCAATCCCCCCCTACAGTATAACATTCCAAACTATGGTGCATCCTTCCCAAGGCCCGGGACACGTTCAACACGTGGATGGATCCATACTGATTATTGGGCACCTGTAGCTTAAGAGAGGGATGCCCCCCCTTTTCCTGACACGTCCTGATCTCTTCACTTCGCTGTCACTGTGGCAACGCTGACACAGGATGCTGTGCCGTCCATTTGTCACCAGTTGTCTCTGTTTAGTTCTGTCTTGTGTGTGTGCTTCTCGATTGTGTCCCCGAGAGGCAAGCTGAGCCATACAGGTCCGTCTAATAGGCTTGAGCCCCCCCCCCCCCCCTCTAGGGGGAAACTGGGAACGGTCTGGGGAGAGAGCCACAGCTAGCAACTTAATCTGCCTCTCTCCCGAAGGCTGGTGGATCGGGGAAAGCGGTGATGTGCCACAGGCATAACCTAAGGTCTGGCAAACACAGGGTTAACCAATTAGCAGACAGGGCAACAATCGTTCATTCAAATGACAAACATATTTATTGACGATCCAACCCTGTGACTGTATGTTCACTAAACGTGGTTATCATAAGAGCGGACTATCGTGCCTTGGGGTGGTAACCCTTTGTTTGCTGACTATGATAAGCCTGTTGAGGTACGCCAACTAACCTTGAGCAGCCAGATATTTTTTGGTCTTTTGTGCTTACTTTTGACTTTGTGTATGAGTGGGCATGGAGGTCTTTCTGCCATTTACAAACCAGGGCAGAGTTTTTCAACACGGTTCCTGCGGGCGACCCTAAAGGGGTTCCCTGCCATTTTCAGGTCATTTGAAAGTTGTACCACAAAAAGAAGAATATACAATGCATCTGATCCCAGGCGCGCTATTAGAGAGGGTTGGGGTTCCTTACAATGCATCTGATCTCAGACGCACTATTAGAGAGGGTTGGGGGTCCTTACAATGCATCTGATCTCAGACGCGCTATTAGAGAGGGTTGGGGTTCCGCAGAATTTAACAATATACAGTAATTATAGGGTTCCTTAACCAAAAAAAGTTTGTAAACCACTTTGCTTGGGCCACATACAGCACCGTTTAGAATCTATAGCTAAACTATCCCAATCCTACTAACTGCTGTTTGTTTTGTCTTTTTTTATATCTTGGTTATTATATCACCATGCAATCCTCACTTTTCTTACTTTGGATACTTATTTGGTTGTAAAATTCTAATTCCAGTTATAGCCCGTCGGCAACGAACTTAAGCAAGAGATCTGTGAGGTTTGAGAAATTCTGTACACTATCAGTTTATCGTTGATAAAAACTCTCCAATAAAAGGTATCACAACTTGCCAGCAATTTACACTTCCACAGGATCAATATGTCGACGAGAACCAGGAGATGCAAATAACGCCTTATATATTATATAATAAAAAAATCAAATAATGCACTGATACTATATACACAAAAATAATAGCAATCAAGATCTGCCCTTGTCCGGTGCAACTTTTCTCTGTCCCTGCATCCCGAGTAACTTTTCTCTGTCCCTGCATCCCGAGTAACTTTCCCCTGTCCCTGCATTCCGAGTAACCTTTCTTTGTCCCTGCATTCCGAGTAACCTTTCTTTGTCCCTGCATCCCGAGTAACTTTTCTCTGTCCCTGCAATCCGAGTAACTTTCCCCTGTCCCTGCATTCCGAGTAACTTTTCTCTGTCCCTGCAATCCGAGTAACTTTTCTCTGTCCCTGCAATCCGAGTAACTTTTCTCTGTCCCTGCATTCCGAGTAACTTTTCTATCCCTGCAATCCGAGTAACTTTTCTGTCCCTGCATTCCGAGTAAATTTTCTGTCCCTGCAATCCGAGTAACTTTTCTGTCCCTGCATTCCGAGTAACTATTCTCTGTCCCTGCATTCCGAGTAACTTTTCTGTCCCTGCAATCCGAGTAACTTTCCTCTGTCCCTGCATTCCGTGTAACCTTTCTCTGTCCCTGCATTCCAAGTAACTTTTCTCTGTCCCTGCATCCCGAGTAACTTTTCTCTGTCCCTGCATCCCGAGTAACTTTTCTCTGTCCCTGCAATCCGTGTACCCTTTCTTTGTCCCTGCATTCCGAGTAACTTTTCTCTGTCCCTGCATTCCGAGTAACTTTTCTGTCCCTGCAATCCGAGTAACTTTCCCCTGTCCCTGCATTCCGAGTAACTTTTCTCTGTCCCTGCATCCCGAGTAACTTTTCTCTGTCCCTGCATCCCGAGTAACTTTTCTCTGTCCCTGCAATCCGTGTACCCTTTCTTTGTCCCTGCATTCCGAGTAACTTTTCTCTGTCCCTGCATTCCGAGTAACTTTTCTCTGTCCCTGCATTCCGAGTAACTTTTCTCTGTCCCTGCATCCCGAGTAACTTTTCTCTGTCCCTGCATTCCGAGTAACTTTTCTCTGTCCCTGCATTCCGAGTAACTTTTCTCTGTCCCTGCATCCCGAGTAACTTTTCTCTGTCCCTGCATTCCGAGTAACTTTTCTCTGTCCCTGCATTCCGAGTAACTTTTCTCTGTCCCTGCATCCCGAGTAACTTTTCTCTGTCCCTGCATTCCGAGTAACCTTTCTTTGTCCCTGCATTCCGAGTAACCTTTCTTTGTCCCTGCATTCCGAGTAACTTTCCCCTGTCCCTGCATCCCGAGTAACTTTTCTCTGTCCCTGCATCCCGAGTAACTTTTCTCTGTCCCTGCATCCCGTGTAACTTTTCTCTGTCCCTGCATCCCGTGTAACTTTTCTCTGTCCCTGCATTCCGAGTAACTTTTCTCTGTCCCTGCAATCCGAGTAACTTTTCTCTGTCCCTGCATTCCGTGTACCCTTTCTTTGTCCCTGCATCCCGAGTAACTTTCCCCTGTCCCTGCATCCCGAGTAACTTTTCTCTGTCCCTGAATCCCGAGTAACTTTTCTCTGTCCCTGCATCCCGTGTAACTTTTCTCTGTCCCTGCATTCCGAGTAACTTTTCTCTGTCCCTGCAATCCGAGTAACTTTTCTCTGTCCCTGCATTCCGTGTACCCTTTCTTTGTCCCTGCATCCCGAGTAACTTTTCTCTGTCCCTGCATCCCGAGTAACTTTTCTCTGTCCCTGCATTCCGAGTAACTTTTCTCTGTCCCTGCATTCCGAGTAACTTTTCTCTGTCCCTGCATTCCGAGTAACTTTTCTCTGTCCCTGCATTCCGAGTAACTTTTCTCTGTCCCTGCAATCCGAGTAACTTTTCTCTGTCCCTGCATTCCGTGTACCCTTTCTTTGTCCCTGCATCCCGAGTAACTTTTCTCTGTCCCTGCATCCCGAGTAACTTTTCTCTGTCCCTGCATTCCGAGTAACTTTTCTCTGTCCCTGCATTCCGAGTAACTTTTCTCTGTCCCTGCATTCCGAGTAACTTTTCTCTGTCCCTGCATTCCGAGTAACTTTTCTCTGTCCCTGCAATCCGAGTAACTTTTCTCTGTCCCTGCATTCCAAGTAACTTTTCTCTGTCCCTGCATCCCGAGTAACTTTTCTCTGTACCTGCATTCCGAGTAACTTTTCTCTGTCCCTGCATTCCGAGTAACTTTTCTCTGTCCCTGCATTCCGAGTAACTTTTCTCTGTCCCTGCATCCCGAGTAACTTTCCCCTGTCCCTGCATCCCGAGTAACTTTTCTCTGTCCCTGCATCCCGAGTAACTTTTCTCTGTCCCTGCATTCCGTGTACCCTTTCTCTGTCCCTGCATTCCGTGTACCCTTTCTGTCCCTGCATTCCGAGTAACTTTTCTGTCCCTGCATTCCGAGTAACTTTTCTCTGTCCCTGCATTCCGTGTACCCTTTCTGTCCCTGCATTCCGAGTAACTTTTCTGTCCCTGCATTCCGAGTACCCTTTCTTTGTCCCTGCATCCCTTGTTGGGTACCACATGATCTGTGCGGATGATGCAAAAATCTGAATGGCAGATGGCACCAGGGTGTGTGGGAATTCCTCCTACAAACGGAAATTCATATGAACTCGCTGCTAATGGGACATCTGCTCTTTCCTCTTCGCGTCCTTCAGTTCCACCGTCTGGGCTATCAGTCATCACTCCAGCGGAAACTCAAAAAGATCCACGTTTGGTTCCCATTTGATTGGAGCTTTCAGGACGCGCTGCCCTCACCCCTATGTTGCGGCCCTCTCTAGCAGCAAAGGGGTTAAGCGAATTGCTTTATAAGGACCCTTCAGATGATAAACTTCTACTGATTTAATCGAAAGGTTCCTAGCAACTGACACTAGATAAATAAACCAGGTTTGCAGAAGAAGTCTCGGCACTGCAGTAATAACCAATGGTTCGGTCCACTGTGGGACCTTCCTCAGGGTGCTGTCTTCTTCTGCAAACCTGGTTTGGGTTAAGTATTTCTAAGGTGTATGGATTTGATTCGTGCACTTGTCTTTTTTCAGTTACATTGCGGAGGTGTGAGATATATAATATATCCCTTGCTGCAGTGGAAGCGCTGTGTGCTGGGTGATAATGGTGAAAGGCGAGGGTTGCAGACCTGTCTAAGACATGCAAATGAGCATACAGGAATATTTCCCTTTGCTATATGCTTTGCTGTGGAGGGTTTTTGTCACTTTTTTTTACCCACCATAACTTAACTAAGTGTGGTGAAACCTATCCCTGCTTCATTTTGCATAGTCAGTGTAACCAACCCCACACTGAGGAGACCCATTAAGGTCGAAACGGCTGTCTGTTGGTGGGCTTACTGGCTATGCATCTTAACCCAGGATGTGCTCAAAGCTGTGAAATGCAGCAAGCATAAGCTTACAGGGGACCATGTTATATGGTTTTGAAGCAAAACATGATACTGTGTGCTCATTTTCATGTCGTTTCCCAGAATTCCTTGCTGCAGTGGAAGTGCTAGGTGATAATGGTGAAAGGCGGGGTTGCAGACCTGTCTAAGACATGCAAATTGTATTGTATTGTATGTCTTTATTTATATAGCGCCAAAAGTGTACTCAGCGCTTCACAAAGAAGGGAATTATATAGGGAATTATAATTATACAATAAGTGCAGCAAAATCAGACAATAGGAAAGGAAATCCCTGCCCCAAAGAGCTTACAATCTAAGAGGTTTAATGGGAAACTTACAGAGACAGCAGGTGAGGGAGTAAGTGCTGTAGATCGCAGTGCTTGGTCACAATGGTTGGTAGGAGTGACTGAGTGTGGGACAATAGCCATGAGTGCAGGGTGTTGGGATGCTTGATTTGTGGGGTAACATTTAAGGAAGGTCAGTGTTAAATGAAAAGGTTAACACCATTTACATGGGAAGAGGTGGCAGGGAGGCATGAGTGAGATCAGGTGTGTATGTCTGGCTAAGAGGAGATCCCCAGCAGCAGGAAGGAGTAGATAGAGGGTGTGAATAGAGGATTTGTGTGGGTGTTTTTTATTGACAGGTAAAGAAGCTGTTGGGAGAGAGGTGTATAAATAATGGTGCAGTGGGGAGTGGGGAAGTTGGAGAGAACAGAAACATTCACAAAGGAGTGAGGAAACAGTAAACAGAAAAAGCAGTAGGGAGGGCATAGTAAGATGCAGGAGGAGAGACTTCACAGGTAATGGAGGATAAAAGTGAACAAATAATCACAGATGTTAAAAGTTAATGTCTCACAGTGGCAAAGTTGTAATGTAGAGTCCAGATCTTCCTCATATCTTCACCTCCAATTTCAACTCCAAAATGAACTCTTGTAGACACTTTTGATGTTACACAGCCTTATGGCTCACAGCCATGCTACAGTGACTTATGTACTTTATTCACATGCATTTGACTAACACTTAAGGGAGGGGTTTGTCTAATCAACTCAGACATACTAAATAGTTAATTAGATTATCATTTCTCTCTCAATTGATAGGAGTCAGCTCACAAACATACCCCAAAAGCCAATTCAATCTTAATTTCTCAGGTTAGTAGAATTCAGCTCAATGAGCATACAATAATATTTCCATTTAATATATATATATGACAATTTTACCAGGTATAACGCTGGCAAGAAGAGACAGCACACGGCACTTTGTAATCCAAAATTATGTATTAAAACATACCAGCACCGATTGTGGTGTGCTGTCTCTTCTTGCCGGTGTATAACACACACACACACACACACGTTAT
Organism: Ascaphus truei; assembly: GCF_040206685.1. Taxonomy (NCBI): domain Eukaryota; kingdom Metazoa; phylum Chordata; class Amphibia; order Anura; family Ascaphidae; genus Ascaphus; species Ascaphus truei. The sequence continues at coordinate 16,756,804 of NC_134504.1, forward strand.
ATTTGTACCCAATAAACATGCCCCTGCTCGCCATTAGTTCACTTTTCTCTGACCCTTTAAACATCGGGGCGAGGCTTCTTGGATCTCGTTAGACAGGTTTATACAGCAACAATTTTTATAATAAAAAATAAATAAACGTGGAATAGTATGTCTGTAAGTGGGAGGACAGAGGGTCCTGTTTGCCAGTGTTGGGGGCACACTGGCCGGCACCTCATAGGGCACCGGCATTTAAAAGGCCACACTCACTATAGACGCGGAAGGGCAGAGGGTACAATGTGGGTATTACTGGCAATGTCACGTAGGCATGGGATGGCATGGTGCAGGGGTGGGCCAACTCCAGCCTTCAAGGGCCACCAACAGGTCTGGTTTTAAGGATATCCCTGCCTCAGCACAGGTGGCTAAATCAGTGGCTCAGTCGAAGACTGCACCACCTATACTGAAGCAGGGACATCCTTAAAAGCCGACCTGTTGGTGGCCCTTGATTTCGTGCGTGTGTCACCCCCCTTCCTCCTCCCCGCCCCCCCGGCCGTCCTCGGAGAGGCGAGCAGCGCCCTGGGATTATAGTAATCTCGCATTCCTTTCGCAAATCCGGCAGGAGAAGGATTTCTCGGAATGCTGCGGTCCTGGTGGGGGACGGAGCCGCTTAATATTGCGCAGTCGAGCCCCTTTGGCGGCCGAGTGGTTAAAAAGCCAGTGTCATCAAGCAATTTGCCTTGGAGATGTATAATAAAAAGCACCCTGCACGTAACACCTTCCTTGCAAACTGTGGGCCCTGCGCCCCCCCTACCTGCTCAGCCCCAGCGCTCGCGCTCCCCCCCCCCCCCAACCTGGTATCCAGTGTCAAGTGACCCCACGGCGTTGCCATGGCGACGCGCTGCCCGAAGCTGTCGCAGAGAAGGTAAGAAAGTTACAGCGGCCTCGCTCGCTCCCCGGCATTTCATTTAAATGATTTGGGGAAGAACGCGGGACCTCTGCAACCGCCGCGCTCCTCCCAAAAATTCTCGTGCTCCCCTGTTTTAGGGTTTATAATACCTTTTCAGACTTGGATATGGGATTTTTTGTTTTGTGTTTCAGCGCTGAGTTTAGGTGTTGGGAATTACCGCTTTTAACCCCTAACCATTGGAAACATTGCAACATTCTGTCCACAGCTAACTGTGGGCCTATGCGTTCTAATAGGCTCCTGGCACCGATGGGTTAAAAATAAATGAAGAGGCGAGAAGTTGGTCTCTCCTTGTGGGAGAGAAACTCTTCCTAGAGATGCCCACGAATCTGAAACGATCTGATACAAGTGCGGCCTGGTTATATATACCCTGTTCATTTATGTAACTATTTGTAACCATGTATTATTTGTCTTAACTCTGTGCCCAGGACATACTTGAAAACGAGAGGTAACTCTCAATGTATTACTTCCTGGTAACACATTTTATAAATAAAAAAATAAATAAAAAAATAATATATCTATTGATTTGGCCGATTATTTGAGTCGATGTACCAACATAGAGAAAAGTGTGTTTTGACAAACACTGATGGGTTTTTTGGAGCAGAGCTACTCACACGCTGGGGCAGAGACGTAGAATGTGCTACATCTCATTATAATCTGTGCAACATGTAACTCCCCCTAACTCCTCCTACTGACACCCCTCAAATCACACGCTGGGGCAGAGACACAGAATGTGATACATCTCATTATAATCTGTGCACCATGTAACTCCCCCAACTCCTCCTACTGACACCCCTCAAATCACACGCTGGGGCATAGAGACGCAGAATGTGATACATCTCATTATAATCTGTGCACCATGTAACTCCCCCTAACTCCTCCTACTGACACCCCTCAAATCACACGCTGGGGCAGAGACGCAGAATGTGATACATCTCATAATCTGTGCACCATGTAACTACCCCCAACTCCTCCTACTAACACCCCTCAAATCACATGCTGGGACAGAGACGCAGAATGTGATACATCTCATTATAATCTGTGCACCATGTAACTACCCCCAACTCCTCCTACTAACACCCCTCAAATCACATGCTGGGACAGAGACGCAGAATGTGATACATCTCATTATAATCTGTGCACCATGTAACTCCCCCCAACTCCTCCTACTAACACCCCTCAAATCACACGCTGGGGCAGAGATGCAGAATGTGATACATCTCATTATAATCTGTGCACCATGTAACTCCCCCCAACTCCTCCTACTAACACCCCTCAAATCACAAGCTGGGACAGAGACGCAGAATGTGATACATCTCATTATAATCTGTGCACCATGTAATTCCCCCCAACTCCTCCTACTGACACCCCTCAAATCACACGCTGGGGCAGAGACGCAGAATGTGATACATCTCATTATAATCTGTGCACCGTGTAACTCTCCCCAACTCCTCCTACTGACACCCCTCAAATCACATGCTGGGGCAGAGACGCAGAATGTGATACATCTCATTATAATCTGTGCACCATGTAACTCCCCCCAACTCCTCCTACTCACACCCCTCAAATCACACGCTGGGGCAGAGACGCAGAATGTGATACATCTCATTATAATCTGTGCACCAGGTAACTCCTCCCAACTCCTCCTATTAACACCCCTCAAATCACACGCTGGGGCAGAGACGCAGAATGTGATACATCTCATTATAATCTGTGCACCATGTAACTCCCCCCAACTCCTCCTACTGACACCCCTCAAATCACACGCTGGGGCAGAATGTGATACATCTCATTATAATCTGTGCACCATGTAACTCCCCCCAACTCCTCCTACTGACACCCCTCAAATCACACGCTGGGGCAGAGAAGCAGAATGTGATACATCTCATTATAATCTGTGCATCGTGTAACTCCCCCAACTCCTGCTACTGACACCCCTCAAATCACACGCTGGGGCAGAGACGCAGAATGTGATACATCTCATTATAATCTGTGCACCATGTAAGTCCCCCCAACTCCTACTGACACCCCTCAAATCATACGCTGGGGCATATGGGGCAAAATGCTGTAAAACATAGGGGCAGGGTGAAAATGCCCGAGATTTGTTCCAAAACTGCCTTGATACCGACCACTTAAAGTGTCTGCATGTCCACGTGTCCTGCTAAAAGATGGGATTTAGGAGATCGAGTTGTGGGAAGTTGATTCCCCTTTATCCTTCCTTATGTGCTTTGCTGGTATTTAGATGTGGGACACCGAAATAAGACCTACATTTCTCCAATGGCTTACTGGAGAAGAGAGTAAATAAAACCTATTCAATGCGAATGAGCAAACTTTTCACGCATCCCTAGTACCAAGTCCATCAGCTCGATACAGAAGTACATAGAGCCCACACTGACTGCAGCCCAACTTAAACCAATGTACTGGACCACTCTGCCCCTCATATTGGATGCAAGAGTCCTGGGGACATTTTATCAGATAAGGAGTGTTAGGAGTTGGTCTTCTGTGTTGCATACTTCACCATTAATCCTCCCCTGATTGGAGGTAATTTGCAGTTAGCTTGACTGGACCCTTCAGCAGCTGCTGAATAAGGTCCGTGGGGGGCTGGAAAGTTTAATTAGATCCTTATGTCTAGCTTCTAATGTCTTCAATCACCAGGGTTTGGGGACCTGCAGGGCCAGCAGTACTGTGGCATTCCGAAACCTAGCTGTGTTTGTGCAGCTTAACCGTGCAGCTACAATACTCAGCTCTCAGCTTAAAGGGGCAATCAAAGCAATATTCTACTTGTGTTATTTATTTTTTCAAATAAATCAGTTCTGTAGTATTAGATGCTACTTACTACATTCTTTTTTTTTAATTCAACTCTTGATGGCATTTTTAATGAGTTTTAATAAACTGAGCATCCTGTGATAGGCCACCTCCCCAGCAGTGAAAGATCTTTGTAACACTTTCCTGCTTGTGATCATTTGTTGCCAATGTTCCCAGCAGTTTGAGCCGCAAACTGTGACAATAGATAATGTTACCGTAGTAATATAAGAATACATTGTAGCCGCTGAGTGACACTGACTGAAGGATTGATTGAAACTGAAAGGCGGCCATTAAGTAAACCCGGGGAAGCAGGATCTTTGCTGGTCAATTATGGGAGAACCAAATCGATCGTCAGCTTAGGTAATTAGTTTTCAATAAAGGTAATGAAAGGCGGCGTATATTAAAACAAAATATATATATATATATATATTTTTTTTTTAAAGTGCCGCTTGGATTGCCTCATTAACTGGGGGACAGAAATATTTACAATGTATTGATGCTCTAAAGCAAGAAAGGGTTAAAAAAACACTCGCCACAAATATGCACTTGCCTTATATTCACCATTGGTGTGCCTTCCCCAATATAAACCACACATGTAGAATGCCTAAATGCACACCTTATATATAGGTTGTCATAATACCCCAATACACATCAAAGTAATAGAATTCCTTAATACTGGGATTCTCAACTGCAGCCCTCAAGATCCCCCCCAACAGGTCAGGTTTTAAGGATATCCCTGCTGCACCATAGGTGGGTCAATCAGTGGCACAGTTGAAGAGCCTGCTTCAGCACAGGTGACTCAAGCCATGGCTCAAAGACTAAGCCACTGATTGAGCCACCTGTGCTGAAGCAGGGATATCCTGAAAACCTGACCTATTGGTGGGTCTTGAGGACTATAGTTGAGAACCCCCGTCTTAATACAGGGGGTGCGCAAACTGGGGGGCGCAAGACTTTTGGGGGGGGGGGGCGCGGCTCACTTACCCGGCTTCAATCCATGCTTCTCCATGGCAACGCGGCATCAAATGATGCTGCAGGGTCACGTGATGTCACTTGACGCCGCATTAAAGGTAACGGGGGGTGGGCGACACAGGGGGAGAGCAGGCAGTGGGGGGGGGGGGCACAGGAAGTGTGCGCACCTCTGTTTTAATACATACCACAGCTATAGGTTTCCCTCACACATTGTAAGTATCCGTAGCAGACACGTAACGTTTTCGGCATGAGTTTCTATATCAGATACTGAACTCAGAAGGAACTGATTCGCTCTGGGGAACAGACAGAACGCACAGTGTGTTCCTGGCTAATCCAATGACTGTTACATCCCGTCAGGCGTCAGCCATTCTAATCCATATCATACAAGTCCTGTTACTTTGTAACCAACATAATTGCCATCTCATTTCAGAAACCTTGCCCTACTAAGTGTTGTGAGGCCCTCCGGGGGGGCAGTGAAGAGGTTAATGCAGAGGTTCTAACGACCCTCCAACAGATCAGTTTTAAAGGGTATCCCTGCTTCAGCACAGGTGGCTATCAGTGGCTCAGTCGAAGACTTTGTTAGACAGATGGGGAGCCGTCACAGGTCAGATTTGATGGAGAGACTGGTGCTAGATGAAAAGATCATACAACAAATAAATCTTGGATCCCCCTGGTACTGACCGGCTTAAACGGTACCATTACCAACACAGAATCCTATTAAACTGTTCTCCTAACGTACAATCATCAGAAATGTACAGTTCCTATTGGGGTGTATATATTAACATAGAGAAAAGTGTGTTTAGACGCACACTGCTCTGGTTTTTGGAGCAGTAAGGACAGCTTCTTACATCCGATAATTTTACACTTACGGGCCGTAATATATGGAGAATTGTAACTCCCCCCAACTCCTCTTACTAACACCCCTCAAATCACACGCTGGGGCAGAGACACAGAATGTGATACATCTCATTATAATCTGTGCACCGTGTAAATCCCCCAACACCTCCTACTGACACCCCTCAAATCACACGCTGGGGCAGAGAGACGCAGAATGTGATACATCTCATTATAATCTGTGCACCATGTAACTCCCCCAACTCCTCCTACTGACACCCCTCAAATCACACGCTGGGGCAGAGAGACACAGAATGTGATACATCTCATTATAATCTGTGCCCCATGTAACTCTCCCCAACTCCTCCTACTGACACCCCTCAAATCACACGCTGGGGCAGAGACGCAGAATGTGATACATCTCATTATAATCTGTGCACCATGTAACTCCCCCCAACTCCTCCTACTGACACCCCTCAAATCACACGCTGGGACAGAGAGACACAGAATGTGATACATCTCATTATAATCTGTGCACCATGTAACTCCCCCAACTCCTCCTACTGACACCCCTCAAATCACACGCTGGGGCAGAGACGCAGAATGTGATACATCTCATTATAATCTGTGCACCATGTAACTCCCCCAACTCCTCCTACTGACACCCTTCAAATCACACGCTGGGACAGAGAGACACAGAATGTGATACATCTCATTATTATCTGTGCACCATGTATCTCTCCCCAACTCCTCCTACTGACACTCCTCAAATCACACGCTGGGGCAGAGAGACGCAGAATGTGATTTAACTCATTATAATCTGTGCACCATGTAACTCTTCCCAATTCCTCCTACTGATACCTCTCAAATCACACGCTGGGGCAGAGACCCAGAATGTGATACATCTCATTATAATTTGTGCACCACGTAACTCCCCCCAAATCCTCCTAATGACACCCCTCAAATCATACACTGGGGCAGAGACGCAGAATGTGATACATCTCATTATAATCTGTGCACCATGTAACTCCCCCAACTCCTCCTACTGACACCCCTCAAATCACACGCTGGGGCAGAGAGACACAGAATGTGATACATCTCATTATAATCTGTGCACCATGTAACTCTCCCCAACTCCTCCTACTGACACCCCTCAAATCACACGCTGGGGCAGAGACGCAGAATGTGATACATCTCATTATAATCTGTGCACCATGTAACTCCCCCAACTCCTCCTACTGACACCCCTCAAATCACACGCTGGGGCAGAGACGCAGAATGTGATACATCTCATTATAATCTGTGCACCATGTAACTCCCCCAACTCCTCCTACTGACACCCTTCAAATCACACGCTGGGGCAGAGACACAGAATGTGCTACATCTCATTATAATCTGTGCCCCATGTAACTCCCCCCAACTCCTCCTACTGACACCCCTCAAATCACACGCTGGGGCAGAGAGACGCAGAATGTGATACATCTCATTATTATCTGTGCACCATGTATCTCTCCCCAACTCCTCCTACTGACACCCCTCAAATCACACGCTGGGGCAGAGATACGCAGAATGTGATTAAACTCATTATAATCTGTGCACCATGTAACTCTTCCCAATTCCTCCTACTGATACCCCTCATATCACACGCTGGGGCAGAGACCCAGAATGTGATACATCTCATTATAATTTGTGCACCACGAAACTCCCCCCAAATCCTCCTAATGACACCCCTCAAATCATACGCTGGTGCAGAGACGCAGAATGTGATACATCTCATTATAATCTGTGCACCATGTAACTCCCCCCAACTCCTCCTACTGACACCCCTCAAATCACACGCTGGGGCAGAGACGCAGAATGTGATACATCTCATTATAATCTGTGCACCATGTAACTCCCCACAACTCCTCCTACTGACACCCCTCAAATCACACGCTGGGGCAGAGAGACACAGAATGTGATACATCTCATTATTATCTGTGCACCATGTATCTCTCCCCAACTCCTCCTACTGACACCCCTCAAATCACACGCTGGGGCAGAGAGACGCAGAATGTGATTAAACTCATTATAATCTGTGCACCATGTAACTCTTCCCAATTCCTCCTACTGATACCCCTCATATCACACGCTGGGGCAGAGACCCAGAATGTGATACATCTCATTATAATTTGTGCACCACGAAACTCCCCCCAAATCCTCCTAATGACACCCCTCAAATCATACGCTGGTGCAGAGACGCAGAATGTGATACATCTCATTATAATCTGTGCACCATGTAACTCCCCCCAACTCCTCCTACTGACACCCCTCAAATCACACGCTGGGGCAGAGACGCAGAATGTGATACATCTCATTATAATCTGTGCACCATGTAACTCCCCCCAACTCCTCCTACTGACACCCCTCAAATCACACGCTGGGGCAGAGAGACACAGAATGTGATACATCTCATTATAATCTGTGCACTATGTAACTCCCCCCAACTCCTCCTACTGGCACCCCTCAAATCACACGCTGGGGCAGAGACGCAGAATGTGATACATCTCATTATAATCTGTGCACCATGTAACTCCCCCAACTCCTCCTACTGAAACCCCTCAAATCACACGCTGGGGCAGAGACGTAGAATGTGATACATCTCATTTGTAATCTGTGCACCGTGTAACTCCCCCCAACTCCTCCTACTGACACCCCTCAAATCACACGCTGGGGCAGAGACGCAGAATGTGATACATCTCATTATAATCTGTGCACCATGTAACTCCCCCCAACTCCTCCTACTGACTCCCCTCAAATCACACGCTGGGGCAGAGACGCAGAATGTGATACATCTCATTATAATCTGTGCACCAAGTAACTCCCCCCAACTCCTCCTACTGACACCCCTCAAATCACACGCTGGGGCAGAGACGCAGAATGTGATACATCTCATTATAATCTGTGCCCCATGTAACTCCCCCAACTCCTCCTACTGACACCCCTCAAATCACACGCTGGGACAGAGAGACGCAGAATGTGATACATCTCATTATAATCTGTGCACCAAGTAACTCCCCCCAACTCCTCCTACTGACACCCCTCAAATCACACGCTGGGGCAGAATTGGAACAAAATGCTTTGATACATTGGTGCAGGGTGAAAATTCCCTGGATTTGCTCCAAAATTGCATTGACTCACCTACCCTAATATATGTTAGAGATGGGGAGGGTAATCTTTTCCCCCTGCACCCCCCTGCCTGCTTTCCCCCTCTCCTTGCGCCCTCCCCCGGCATTTTATTTAAATGCCTTCGGGAAGTGCGCAGGGCCTCTGCAACCCCCGCAGAGAATTTCGCGCCCCCCCCCGGAATGCGCCCCCCTGTGGTAGTGCATCACTTCCACACTACGTTCCTTTGCATCAATGAATCAAGGCGTTTGTTTTGACGTCATCTGTGCATACTTTCTATGTAATATTCACCGGTCAGCGCGAGGTGCCACACGCGTAATGTAAGGAGGGATAGGCCTGGCTGTTTATGTCTTCACAGCTGTTTGGACAGAAGCATCCAGAAACCGGCTTTTTGTTTTTACTAAGTGGTAATGATAGTATAAAAGTTCTGGTTTTGGGGAGAACGAGGTGGGAGAGCAAAGGAGGTGGGGGCGGGGGGCGGGGGGGTGGTTTGGATGTCTCAGCCGAGGTCCTCTGCATTTGCTGTCTGGGAGCATCTTCAAAAGGATTGGGCTGCAGTTTGAACGTTCGCAGGCGTAACGGCGTGCACATTACAGACCGGGAGGCTTGGGAGTCATGAGATGGTCTCGTTATGCTCGTCTAGCTCCATGTCGCCGGCTTTCTTTGGCAAGGGCTTACGGCTAAAAGAGGCTTAACTGTCAGAGGGAGGCAGAGTTCATTTGTAATGTAAGATTGGTGCCCGGGGAGTATGAAGCCAGGAGTGTGTGCTGGTGTGGTGTTAACCCGTTGTAACGCTCGCAAGGCCAGCAGCGTATGGGAAACCAATACAACAATACATTTTCCCTAGCTGCAGAGGCGCCAAAAACCCACGGAAGTAAAAAAGACACACAATACACATTTACACTGGGTGACATAAAAGATGGCTGCCTCCATGCTGCTTTCATAATTATTTTATTTATTTATAAAATGTTTTACCAGGAAATAATATAGTTACCGCTCGTTTTCAAGTATGTCCCGGGCACAGAGTTATGATGACAGATACATGGTTACAAGTACATAGTTACATTAAGTGAGCAGTGTTATCTACTATATATTTCTGAAAGTGTCCTATGTGTCCGGGTCTGTATGTGTCTCCCTGTGTCCCTCCCCGTGTCCCTAGCGGCAATCTCATTGGACCTTGGGCCAGGCCAATGAGATTGCTCCCTTGGGCCGCCCGCCCCCGCACACCTCTCATTGGCCTGAGGCGGAGTGCAGGGGGCACACACACACACACACACACACACATCACTATACACACACACACACATCACTATACACACACACACACATCACTATACACACACACACACACACACATCACTATACACACACACACACACACACACACACACCACTATACACACACACACACCACTATACACACACACACACATCACTATACACACACACACATCACTATACACACACACATCACTATACACACACACACACACACACACATCACTATACACACACACACACACACACACACACACACACACAGTGTTACATACATTAGCGGGGCTCACAGTGTTAGCAGCACATCTCCCGCTCTCTTCCCCACCGGTCCCGGAGGCTCCGCCTCTTCCTCCGCCTCTCCCTGTTTCCCGCGCTTTCACCCCCCCCCCCTCCACGTGGGAGCTGCCGGACGGGTGAGGGAGCTGCCGGACGGGTGAGGGAGCGGCCGGACGGGTGAGGGAGCGGCCGGACGGGTGAGGAAGCGGCCGGACGGGTGAGGGAGCGGCCTTCACCTCCCCTCACTCATTTCCCCTCCACCCCCCCCCCCGGCGCCGCTACAGTCAGCGGGGGAGCGGAGTGAGCGAGCGCGCGCCAGGGACACAGCGGGGGAGCGGCCACAACACGCTGCCTCCCGCCTCACATCCACATGGGACCTGCCGGACGGGTGAGGGAACGGCCTTCCCCTCCCCTCACCCACCCCTCACTCCACTTCCCCTCCCTTCCACATCCCCTCCACCTCCTCTCCCCCCCTCTCCCCCTCCTCCCTCCACCTCCCCTCCCCCCCCTTCACATCCCCTCCACCTCCCCTCCACCCCTCCCCTTCACCTCCCCTCCACCCCTCCCCTTCACCTCCACCCCTCCCCTTCACCTCCCCTCCACCCCCCCCTCTTCACCTCCCCTCCACCCCCCCCCCTTCACCTCCCCTCCACCTCCCCTCCACCCCCCCCTTCACCTCCCCTCCTCCACCCCCCTTCACCTCACCTCCACCCCCCCCCTTCACCTCCCCTCACCCACCCCTCACTCCACTTCCCCTCCCTTCCACATCCCCTCCACCTCCCCTTCCCCCCCCTCCCCCCTCCACCCCCTCCACTTCACCCCACCTTCACCTCCCCTCCAACCCCCCCTTAACCTCCCCTCCACCCACCCCCTTAACCTCCCCTCCACCCCCCCCTTAACCTCCCCTCCACCCCCCCTTAACCTCCCCTCCACCCCCCCCTAACCTCCCCTCCACCCCCCCTTAACCTCCCCTCCACCCCCCCCCTTAACCTCCCCTCCACCCCCCCCCTTAACCTCCCCTCCACCCCCCCTTAACCTCCCCTCCACCCCCCCCTTAACCTCCCCTCCACCCCCCCTAACCTCCCCTCCACCCCCCCTTAACCGCCCCTCCACCCCCCCTTAACCTCCCCTCCACCCCCCCTTAACCTCCCCTCCACCCCCCCTTAACCTCCCCTCCACCACCCCTCCACCCCCCCCTTCACCTCCCCTCCACCCCCCCCTTCACCTCCCCTCCACCCCCCCCTTCACCTCCCCTCCACCCCCCCCTTCACCTCCCCTTCACCTCCCCTCCACACCCCCCCCTTCACCTCACCTCCACCCCCCCCTTCACCTCCCCTCCACCCCCGCTTCACCTCCCCTCCACCCCCGCTTCACCTCCCCTTCACCCCCACCTTCACCCCACCCTCCACCCCCACATTCACCGCCCCCTCCACCCCCACCTTCACCCCCACCTTCACCTTCCCTTCACTCCCCCCTTACAACCTCCCACCTTCCCACATCCCCACCACCTCCCCCCCCTTCCCACCTTCCTACCACCTCCCCCCCTTCCCACCTTCCTACCACCTCCCCCCCTTCCCACCACCTCCCCCCCTTCCCACCACCTCCCACCACCCCCCCCTTCCCACCACCTCCCCCCTTCCCACCTTTCCACCACCTCCCCCCCTTACCACCACCTCCCACCCCTTACCACCCCCCCTTCAACTCCCCTCCACCCCCCCTTCATCTACCCTCACCCCCCCTTCACCTCCCCCCTCCCCCCCAGCCTCCCACCTACCCCCTCTGCCCCCCCTTCACCTCCCCTCCGCCCCCCCTTCACCTCCCCTCCGCCCCCCCTTCACCTCCCCTCCGCCCCCCCTTCACCTCCCCTCCGCCCCCCCTTCACCTCCCCTCACCATCCCCCACCACCCCCCCCTCACCACCCATCCTCCTCACCTCCCCTCCGCCCCCCTTCACCTCCCCTCACCACCCCTCCGACCTCACCTCCCCTTCTTCAATGCCTTTCGTCCGCCCTCCTGCCTCTGCCTTTCGCCCACCCGCACTTCTGCCTTTCACCCGCCCACCGCTCACACCCCTGCGCCACACAGCCGCCGCACGCACTCAACAGACACCCGCCACTCGACACACACCTGCCGCATCCTGCCCCTACGCAACAATATCACTGACCAGCTGTCACCTGCACTCGCCACACACCCGCCGCCTCACACCCTAGCAGGACCCCGACCCACAGCCAGCACTCACTACCCACGCGCCACCTGTACTGAACACCCACCCGCCGCCTCACACCCGCTCACACCCTAGCAGGACACACGCCTCACATTTTCACATCACTTATGTCACCAAAATATACATTGTACTGTGGTGTGTTTACAATAAACCATTTTTATACAACATCGTATTACATTTTATTCCATCTTTCTTTTCAACATTATTATCCAACCTTTACAACAAATAGTCACCTATTGTTCCACGATTTATAAATAATACTACCTATTACGCATTTACATCCCGGGCAACGCCGGGTCTCTCAGCTAGTACATTATATACAAGACATCATTGTATGCACAGTTAGAGATAATTGTGTCCACTTTGCAAATATTATATCTCTGAAAAGGATTCCAAAACCAGGAAGGCATCTGTGACATTAAAGGCGATTTGATGTGAAACAGGCGTCAATGTTCAATCCAGGTGCTTGTTCGTTCAGCACTCAAAAGGTTGATATATTTCAGGAGGAAATGTCTGACATCACACAAAGTGTGTTCGTAACAGTTGGCAACTGCGCGATTGTTCCACACGCACAGGGAGCCAGGACTTGCATTACACATGTCGTGTAAACCAGAACGGTTCTAACCGTAATTACAGCTCGGAGATAATGCTGTGATTTGAGCCCTGGGAAGATGGAAGGGGGGGGGTACTACGTCTGTTAGGCAGAGCCTCTTCTCAGGGGGTATATACTGAAATCAAGCCTCCAGTGGGAATATTCTACACGATTTACGGTTTGGCCAACACGAGGGAATGTCTGGAGCCAAGAGGCTTGGGGATGTTATTGATGATGTAATGACAAAGCAGACGGGAAGAGGAAAGGTTTTGGCTTTGTGGTCTCCATTCTGAATCTCTCCGCCGTAACTCAGCTGCTTCTTGTGATCCACAATAAGTGATCTCCCCAAACAATGAAGAATAACAGGGCAGAGGGATCCCAGTGACTTATCGCCAAAAGAGCGGCTAGTACCTTCTATTGAAATCAACCGATAGTCGTTATTAGTATTTTTATTTATTTGTAAAGCGCCACCATAGTCCGCCGCGCGGTACAATGGGGGGGTACAGGGACTTGATAATTACATAAAAACAGTTACATACAAATAAGGACAGACTTGCACACACAGATACAAAGAGGTAATGAGGACCCTGATCCGGAGAGCTTGCACTCTATAGGGAGTGATGGACAATGGTGAAACAAAAGTTAAAGTGGCTGCTCAACTTGGGATGGAGTATATATCAGGATAGAGTATGGTCCAGCCGCACAGCTGGTCCCAATAAGGTTTGGGGGTGCGGATGTTGAGGGGTGTTAGGGTGGAGTTTGGTCTAGCTGCACAGCTGGTCCCATTAAGGTTGTGAGGGGGGGGGGGTGAATGTTGGGGGGCGGTAGGGTGGAGTTTGGTCTAGCTGCACAGCTGGTCCCATTAAGGTTGTGAGGGGGAGGGGGTGAATGTTGGGGGGCGGTAGGGTGGACTTTGGTCTGGCCACACAGATGGTACCAATAGGATTGGTGGGGAGGATGTTAGATGTGTAATAGAAAGACTTCCCTGAAAAGGTGAGTTTTCAGGCAGTTTTTAAATGACTAAGCCGGGGGAAGCGTCTGATTGTGCTTGGTAGGGATTTCCCGAGGGAGGAGGTAGCACGGGAGAAGTCTTGTCGGTGGGAGTGAGAGATGGTGGTAAGGTGGATTTCGTAGGCAGAGCGTAGGGGGCGTTTAAGTATATATATATATCTGAGGATGAGGGCGGAGATGCGTCCTTAAGAGCTTTGTAAGTCGGAGCTAGGGTTTTATATTTGATTCTGGGGGATAGGGGAAGCCAGTGTCGGGATTCGCACAGTGGAGCAGCAGAAGTGGAGCGGTGAGTGAGGTGGCGGGGTCTGGCAGCAGCATTTTGGATGGATTGGAGATGGGACAGGCAGATAAGGGCAATGCCAACAAGGAGAAGGTTACAGGCTTTCAAGCCTCATGTGGTTCCTCATTAGGTGTCTTGAGCCTTCCAACCAGAGAAAGAGAACCTGTGAGGTTCGAAAGCCTGGAACTTATCAGCCAACATGACATGTATCCATCGTTGTTCTACTACATGGAAGAAAGGGCCAACACGGACAACCACCCTTCTGTCTCCAAGTGTTAAAGAGCGACTGGCAGAGAACTGCTGCTTTTCTATTCTATATATCAAGTCTTGGAGAGAAGGGAATTGGCTAACAGGCTGGGAAACTTTTTAATGGACCAGCAGGAGAGGTCTTTATAGACATGGTCCGTACACAAGCGTTGATAAAAGCTCGTCTACAGATATCTATGGAGAATCCTCATGTTTGTTGCGTTATAGGAGCCGTTAGGGGAGGAGTTATAGGAGCAGTTAGGGGAGAAGTTATCGTGAGCGGTTATAGGAACGTTTAGGGGAGGAGTTATAGGGAGTGGGTATAGGAGCAGTTAGGGGAGACGTTATCGTGAGCGGTTATAGGAACGTTTAGGGGAGGAGTTATAGGGAGTGGGTATAGGAGCAGTTAGGGGAGACGTTATCGTGAGCGGTTATAGGAACGTTTAGGGGAGGAGTTATAGGGAGTGGGTATAGGAGCAGGTAGGCGAGGAGTTATAGGGAGGGGTTATAGGAGCAGGTAGGCGAGGAGTTATAGGGAGGGGTTATAGGAGCAGGTAGGCGAGGAGTTATAGGGAGGGGTTATAGGAGCAGGTAGGCGAGGAGTTATAGGGAGGGGTTATAGGAGCAGGTAGGCGAGGAGTTATAGCAGTAGTTAGGGGAGGAATTATAGTGAGCGCGTACAGAAGTTAGGGGTGGAGTTATAGGAAGCGGTAAAAGGAGCAGTTAGGAGAGTGGTTATAGGAGCAATAAGGGGAGAAGTTATAGGCAGAGGTTATAGGAGCAGTTAGGGGAGGAGTAATAGGGAGCGGTTATAGGAGCAGTTAGGGGAGGAGTAATAGGGAGCGGGTATAGGAGCAGTTAGGGGAGGAGTTATAGGGAGCGGGTATAGGAGCAGTTGGGGAGTAGTTATAGGCAGAGGTTATAGGAGCAGTTAGGGGAGGAGTAATAGGGAGCGGGTATAAGAGCAGTTAGGGGAGGAGTTATAGGGAGCGGGTATAGGAGCAGTTAGGGGAGAAGTTATAGGCAGAGGTTATAGGAGCAGTTAGGGGAGGAGTAATAGGGAGCGGTTATAGGAGCAGTTAGGGGAGGAGTAGTAGGGAGCGGGTATAGGAGCAGTTAGGGGAGGAGTTATAGGGAGCAGGTATAGGAGCAGTTGGGGAGTAGTTATAGGCAGAGGTTTTAGGAGCAGTTAGGGGAGGAGTAATAGGGAGCGGGTATAAGAGCAGTTAGGGGAGGAGTTATAGGGAGTGGTTATAGGAGCAGCTAGGGGAGGAGTTATAGGGAGCGGTTATGGGAGCAGTTAGGGGAGGAGTTATAGGGAGCGGGTATAGGAGCAGTTAGGGGAGGAGTTATAGGGAGCAGGTATAGGAGCAGTTAGGGGAGGAGTTATAGGGAGTGGGTATAGGGGCAGCTAGGGGAGGAGTTATAGGGAGCGGGTATAGGAGCAGTTAGGGGAGGAGTTATAGGGAGTGGGTATAAGAGCAGTTAGGGGAGGAGTTATAGGGAGTGGGTATAAGAGCAGTTAGGGGAGTGGGTATAAGAGCAGTTAAGGGAGAGTTTGATTTGCTCCATATTATAATGGGAAGTAACAAAGTTTGCGCTTATAACTTCTGCAGTTCTCCGTTTCATCAATCAGTCTGAGATGGTATTCATCGCCGTACCCAAAGCGTCACGTGACGCAAACCGACGCCAGGGAAAACTCATCCTACGACCTCATCGTAATCCCAGAGTGTCTCAGCAAGCTGGGTTTGTAATACGACAACGAGCGGTGTCTGGCTTCCTGATAAGTGCTACAGGGGCTGGTTCCTTTCCCTGCATATGCATGAGCCGGTATCCCCCATGCAGAACGGGCTCTGGTCAGCCTCTTGGAAATTCCTTCCCTGCTCGTCAAATGACCGTAGCAGGAAATCGAAGTGACAAAGTCACCATTGGAGACGCGTGGATTTTCGGGCCGGATTTGGATCCGCGGCGGACCAGCTGGTTCCTTCGGCCCGCCAATTTCAGCGGATCAATCTCAAAAAGGGCGGCTGTGATATTTTTAACAGATCAACAGAGTTCTTGGTAGCATACTGCGGGTATAATAACGGGCACTGGGAATTTCCTACTGCAAAGAGGTCCGATTCCGGGTGTACAGGCGCCGTGAGGCTTTCCATGGTGCTGCAGATATTATCCACATCTATTCAGGAGTCTTATGTCATGCCACTAAAAGGCATCACTACCTGTAACAGATACACACGCCTGCAGAAACGATATGGGTAATAGAGCTAGAACTGTCTCCTGGTATGAGAGCCTCCACCACGCGCACAGACCTCTCCCAGTTCTGCCTTTGTCAGCCAACAGGAGAAACAAACGCATCGCAGGTGCTTCTGGCAGCCCAGGGGT
Organism: Ascaphus truei; assembly: GCF_040206685.1. Lineage (NCBI taxonomy): Eukaryota > Metazoa > Chordata > Amphibia > Anura > Ascaphidae > Ascaphus > Ascaphus truei. The sequence goes on from NC_134504.1 coordinate 16,773,805, forward strand.
TAACTGAAGCCTGAGGTTTGCCTCTGCCCTATACCCCGGATATCCACTTCATTTCAATGCCCTTGCAGTTTTTAACAAGTAATGCCGCTGTTGGCACAACGTCCCTCTTACTCACTGGCTGCTTGCAATGCCGCTGTTGGCACAACGTCCCTCTTACTCACTGGCTGCTTGCAATGCCGCTGTTGGCACAACGTCCCTCTTACTCACTGGCTGCTTGCAATGCCGCTGTTGGCACAACGTCCCTCTTACTCACTGGCTGCTTGCAATGCCGCTGTTGGCACAACGTCCCTCTTACTCACTGGCTGCTTGCAATGCCGCTGTTGGCACAACGTCCCTCTTACTCACTGGCTGCTTGCAATGCCGCTGTTGGCACAACGTCCCTCTTACTCACTGGCTGCTTGCAATGCCGCTGTTGGCACAACGTCCCTCTTACTCACTGGCTGCTTGCAATGCCGCTGTTGGCACAACGTCCCTCTTACTCACTGGCTGCTTGCAATGCCGCTGTTGGCACAACGTCCCTCTTACTCACTGGCTGCTTGCAATGCCGCTGTTGGCACAACGTCCCTCTTACTCACTGGCTGCTTGCAATGCCGCTGTTGGCACAACGTCCCTCTTACTCACTGGCTGCTTGCAATGCCGCTGTTGGCACAACGTCCCTCTTACTCACTGGCTGCTTGCAATGCCGCTGTTGGCACAACGTCCCTCTTACTCACTGGCTGCTTGCAATGCCGCTGTTGGCACAACGTCCCTCTTACTCACTGGCTGCTTGCAATGCCGCTGTTGGCACAACGTCCCTCTTACTCACTGGCTGCTTGCAATGCCGCTGTTGGCACAACGTCCCTCTTACTCACTGGCTGCTTGCAATGCCGCTGTTGGCACAACGTCCCTCTTACTCACTGGCTGCTTGCAATGCCGCTGTTGGCACAACGTCCCTCTTACTCACTGGCTGCTTGCAATGCCGCTGTTGGCACAACGTCCCTCTTACTCACTGGCTGCTTGCAATGCCGCTGTTGGCACAACGTCCCTCTTACTCACTGGCTGCTTGCAATGCCGCTGTTGGCACAACGTCCCTCTTACTCACTGGCTGCTTGCAATGCCGCTGTTGGCAGCCTTTCCCCCCTACCCAAATGTGCTGGGAATTTGTCGGTCCGTGACCCCTATAATAAAAATCTCTACATAAATTGCTGTTTCGATTTCTCTGTAGTGGGAGGCTGCAGTCTTTTACTGCAGGGCGCTGTACCCCAAATCTGGCCCGCTACGGGGCACTGGATGGTCCGATACTGCTGATTTCACTGCAGTTGCTCAGGCAGCCAAATTATACACTGTATATATATTTTTACACTAAAACTCACTTGGAAGGCAAAGTGGATGTAAATATAATTGGTATAAGGTTATAAATACCTTACAATATATTATACCCCTAAACATTCTGCAAGCCTTTAAAGAAACCCCCATTCAATTTCAGCTTCAGGGACCCCCTTCTTCAGGCTGCCTAAGGGGCGCCGGTATCTCAGCATAGCTGAAAGCTCCCGCGTCACGGGGGCCCGTAGTAAACCTGCCCAATGGCATCACGCGGGAGAGGCTACCGGCACCCCCTACGGAGGTTTGTATCTCAGGGTGCAGGGGGTCCCCGGAGCTGAAATAAATGGGGTTCAGCTCTGGAGACCCCCTACTTTCAACCTTATGTTAAAAATACGGCAAACAAATTGCGCCCTTGGATTGCTGGATTAAATGCACCCAGAATTACATTGCAATACTGGGCCCGTCTCGGTTTGATAAGGCCCCCTAAGGACGTGCGTATAGTGCCCGCGACGGGCAACGGCGCCCAAAAACAAATGCCTTGCCGACGCCACCGCTGCGTGCGCTTATAGTAAGCGCGATGGCGGCAATGCGACGTTGCGAATTTTGGAAGCTGACAATATTTGATTTTTCCAGGGCTGTCGCCTCATGTGACAGCCCCTGAACCAATCAAATGCCAGTAAGCCCGCGCCGCCGCCGCCGCTGCAAAGCGAAATATAACTTTCGCTAGCGGTGACTGCACCCGCCCCGTCGCGGGCACTATACGCGCGGCCTTAGAAAATGGGGGGAAGCAGCCTCAGCATGATACGGCTCTCAGATGAAGCAGCTTCTCCCAGTCAGGCGTTCTGCAATGAAGGGTTTATAATCGGGGTGATCTCCCCTTCCCCATGCCCTGGAAGGTGGTAGGTAGTGTGCGTCTGTGTGTGGTGGGGGGCAGAGAGGCAGGGGAGGGGGGAGAATGTGTTTGACATACGTTCAAGACCAGATTTCAAGATGTCTGGAACAGCAGGATACAATTAATGACTATGAGAACATGATTGCTCCAAGATGGGTGCATTCCCATCCTCACAGTATTCTGGGCAGCATCCAGCTCTGGCAGGAAAATAACATGAAAAGAGGCAGGGGGACAGGGGGGACTAGGGGGGGACTGGGGGCGGGTGTGGGACTGGGGGGGGGGGGGGCGGGGTGGACGTTCCTCGCGAAACATTAGGAGTCAAACAGCGAGAATACAGCATGACAGCCCCAATGTATTGGGAGAGTCTGCGAGACGGGGCGAGGTGCCCCCAGATAATAGCAGACAAATTGCTCCATCCTACATGGGATACTAGAATAGCTGCAGGCTGTATGAACACATTGATATGATTAGTACGTTCTGAAATATCGCTCCTTTAAAGTAGCAGTGTATCCAGCGGTTCTGACTCCCAGGCTGATGAAGGCGATGACTTGCTAACACACAAATGTTATGATGCTGACGACATGTTATTAGGTTTCTTACTGTACAGAACCTGGCATGTTACATACAGTATGTGGCATGTTACACACAGTACGTGGCATGTTACACACAGTACGTGGCATGTTACATACAGTACATGGCATGTTACACACCGTACGTGGTATGTTACATACAGTACGTGGCATGTTACATACAGTATGTGGCATGTTACATACAGTACGTGGCATGTTACATACAGAACCTGGCATGTTACACACAGTACGTGGCATGTTACACACAGTACGTGGCATGTTACACACAGTACCTGGCATGTTACATACAGTACCTGGCATGTTACATACAGTACGTGGCATGTTACACACAGTACGTGACATGTTACACACAGTACGTGGCATGTTACACACAGTACGTGGCATGTTACATACAGTACATGGCATGTTACACACCGTACGTGGTATGTTACATACAGTACGTGGCATGTTACATACAGTATGTGGCATGTTACATACAGTACGTGGCATGTTACATACAGAACCTGGCATGTTACACACAGTACGTGGCATGTTACACACAGTACGTGGCATGTTACACACAGTACCTGGCATGTTACATACAGTACCTGGCATGTTACATACAGTACGTGGCATGTTACACACAGTACGTGACATGTTACACACAGTACGTGGCATGTTACACACAGTACGTGGCATGTTACACACAGTACGTGGCATGTTACACACCGTACGTGGCATGTTACACACAGTACGTGGCATGTTACACACAGTACCTGGCATGTTACATACAGTACGTGGCATGTTACATACAGTACCTGGCATGTTACACACAGTACGTGGCATGTTACACACAGTACGTGGCATGTTACACACAGTACCTGGCATGTTACATACAGTACCTGGCATGTTACACACAGTACGTGGCATGTTACACACAGTACGTGGCATGTTACACACAGTACGTGACATGTTACACACAGTACGTGGCATGTTACACACAGTACGTGGCATGTTACACACAGTACGTGGCATGTTACACACCGTACGTGGCATGTTACACACAGTACGTGGCATGTTACACACAGTACCTGGCATGTTACATACAGTACGTGGCATGTTACATACAGTACCTGGCATGTTACACACACTGTACGTGGCATGTTACACACAGTACCTGGCATGTTACACACAGTATGTGGCATGTTACATACAGTACCTGGCATGTTACATACAGTACCTGGCATGTTACACACAGTACGTGGCATGTTACACACAGTACGTGGCATGTTACACACAGTACCTGGCATGTTACATACAGTACGTGGCATGTTACATACAGTACCTGGCATGTTACACACACTGTACGTGGCATGTTACACACAGTAACTGGCATGTTACACACAGTATGTGGCATGTTACATACAGTACCTGGCATGTTACACACCGTACGTGGCATGTTACACACCGTACGTGGCATGTTACATACAGTACGTGGCGTGTTACACACAGTACGTGGCATGTTACACACAGTATGTGGCATGTTACACACAGTACGTGGCATGTTACAACCAGTACTAGGCATGTTACACACAGTACGTGGCATGTTACATACAGTATGTGGCATGTTACATACAGTACCTGGCATGTCACATACAGTACGTGGCATGTCACATACAGTACGTGGCATGTCACATACAGTACGTGGCTATTTCTACACCCGACGGTTCTCCCAATTTACTGTAAAAACATATACACATCTGCCGCCCCAAATCCCTTGGGTTCCGAATACTTCAAACAATTACTGTTCCTTTTATTTTTTTCATGGGTACTTCACTGGTTTTAGGATGCTAAGCTTAGGGAATGACACTGTTGTGTTGATATTATAATAAGGCAACCTTTATCTTCCATTTATTTAGTGAACACGGCTCATGGACCAGGTTGGAAGCCAATTGCGTCCGATTTCATTCCCTCTCTACCTACTGTATGGTCTGGTATATTCTATCCCCCTGCATTTGAACGGTCTGGCACATTTGGTGGCGGACAAATCTCCACCGGCATTTCACCACTACTCGCCTCTCGCGGCCGGCTGCTCCTCTCCCCTCCCCCCCCCCCCCCCCCCCCCCCATGGTAAGTCTCTAACCTTACTCCTTACCCTAGAAACCCCTAATCCTAACGCCAACCCTTACCCGCTAAATTAACCCTTAAATCACCTTCCCGTATTGGAGAAGCGGTCCCTCTACAGCCGACCATCGGTGGAGACTTGTCCCTTTCCGGCATGCAACATGGTCTTTCCAGTAGAACTGACCAGAGATCCATGATGAGAACTGTATTGACGGTTATTTCTATGTAGTAATATATTAATGGGTGTGTGTGACACTAGTAGATGGCACAATACTTAGTCAGTAATCCTTAACAAATAGTGGCTCTCGGGTGTACTTTAAAACCTTTCTTATCTTGTGTAACATTCTGGCGATGGTCACTGGATGTCATTGTGTAATCAATTAGATTGTAAGTTCTTCGGAGCAGGGACTCCTTTTCCGAAATGTCACTTTTATGTCTGAAGCGCTTCTTCCCATTATGTGTTATTTGTATTATTTGTTATTTATATGATTGTCCCGTGTATTACTGCTGTGACGCGCTATGTACATTAATGGCGCCATATACATAAATAAATGGAAGGATCCAGCCCTCCACCGGTTTTAAAGTTCAATTTTATTGCGTCATACACAATGACCGTTTGGACCTTAGTAGGTCTTTCTCAAGTGAAAGAGGCATGCCTTTCTACCTACTAAGGTCCAAACGGTCGTTGTGTATGACGCAATAAAATTGAACTTTAAAATCAGTGGAGCGCTGGATCCTTCCATTTATTCACGTCTGGATGATGGTAACCAGTATCCCTTGAACCAGCAGCACCGGTAATACTGTTATGTATATGACTTATGGTGTGCAGCGTATAATTGTTTTTTGCCATATAAATAAAGACATACACACACACACACACACACACACACACACACACACACACACACACACACACACACACACACACACACACACGATTTACACAATATTTGTGCTCTAAAAAGTTTTACTATCTACTGTGAATTCATGTTTATTCAAAAAGGAGAAAATATGTAAATTTGTTTTTATTATCAATGTTAATAAAAAGAAAGTAATAAAGTATTGTTACTACCATTTATAACCTAAAAAACATTCCTCAGCCTAAAAAACAACCTCCCCCCCCCCCCCCAAACACCCCCCTAGATTTCCTGGAAATGTATAGGATTTACGATTAGGCTCCCCCCCCCCCCCGCCTGAAAACACAGGGACCCCCATTTTTTTTTTAACCCACAGTTAAAATAAAAAGAGTTGTCTAAAACGGGAGCCTCCGTGTCATTCAGAAAATCCACATTTCACGTCGAGCTTTGCTCTTAAACAAGAAATCACAATTATCCAATTAGTGCCTCCCGGGAGACCGCTGCCTTGTATTACTACAGTAATTGAAAGATGTTTCCGAACTTGTAGCGTGATTATACAGACGAGCCGAGGGCGGCTACCGTTAACCCCTTGGCGGCCAGAGGGGTCGGCAATAAATGGATGGGCGATGCGGTCGCGATGAGTTACAAAGGGTGGGGATCGCCCGGTAGAATAGGGGGGGATTGGGGGAAGGGCGGTAAAAAGCTTAGCCGACACATATATCAGTAATGAGCTTCTAACGTGTTGCACCCCCTGGAAAATAAATGTACCATTGAACGGTGTGGCTTTGCCAAGGCATTAATGCCTTTACTCCCCCAGTGATAGGAACAAGTCTAGTATATACCTGAATATAGGAAATAATAGAGACCCAATGCAGACAAGCAACAGAGAACAGCTCCTTTCAGTCACTCACTGCTGCTCCCATATGCCTCTTCAATACCCCTCTTTGCCCCCTTTCTTCTTGGCATTTCTCTGTGCTCCTCTCCACCTTCTCGTACCCCTGCCCCTCACTCTTACTGTGCCACTCTGTCCCTTCCTCTCTCCAAGCAGTGCTCATGCCTAAGCCCCACCCACGCAGAAAGCCCTGCCAAAGCCCCACCCCCGCGGAGCAGAATCAGACACCCCTCTTGGCCAAGCTCCGCCCCAGAGGAGCTGCACTGAGCAATCCTCGTCCCTTAGACTCTCCACTCCAGTGATGACTACCTGCGTGCGTGCCACGGTCCGAGTGGCTCCCTTGGTGGACATTAGCCGACCCAGCCTATGTGAGCCTCACACTAAATATGATTAACTAATGAGAGACCCGCTGTAAATGACACTACCAATAAAAGAGACCGGTACATCACCCCTCCCCCCACCCCCCCAAAAGAGCTGAGAAATTGGATCAAGCGGGAGACCGTTTCACTGCCAGAGCAGAAGAGTGTCAGCTCTTTGGGAACAGGGAATGTTGGAGCCCCTGGTAGCAAAAGGGTTAAAATATAAAGTAAGAGAAGAATAAGTCTGCCTTCTTATTGGTGGGTCTGTGTCTTCAGGGTACAGGGGAGAGGGGGGCTTGCTATCCACAGACTGTTCCAATCACAAAACTCAAATGGAACAAGACAATTACTCTTAATTACAGCAAGAAAACCGACCCAAATCAGCTCCGAGACTCCTCTCCGTGTGTATATTACGGTTGAAAAGACATTTTCTTTGGCTCCTTGTGCCTCCTGCCACAGCAGCTTTTCATGTTCCCGGCCAACAATGTTTATGCTTTGCAACAAGCTTCATTGCATAGTGATGCAGAGTAACTACTGTACATAACACGCAGAGCCAACAAGAACAGGATGGCGTCGCCAGCAAACGTACCCCTGCCAGGTGTTCAATGCGGATTCTGTGCCCGCTACTCAACACCAGAGAACCAGGAGTCTTAACCTACTGCCGGGGGGGTCCAAGGACTGAAAGCAGCATCTCTAACATCTGAGGTTGCCGTGGCAATCTTTAGCAGGCACTGGGCCTCCATTTTAACGTGCCAGGCGCATAATATTTCAAAGGCTTATAATCTTAAAAAAACGGCGCATCCGATGTAAAAAATAAAAACAGCGTTGGATTGGACAAGAAAATGTAAAGCAAAGTGGGGCAAGTTTAGGTGGTAAGAGGTGCACAAAATAAAAAGCATATTTAAAATGAAACTAAACCCCCGTAACCCCCCCCCTACACTCGGCTTCCCCATCATCTTCTCTCCTCTCCCTACGCACAATATATTCCAGAGATTCACACGACATTTGAAAGTACATGTATACAAACAGTGATCGGCGTGTGCTGGGACTAGGACATAAGGGTACCCCGACTTTCTATTTACTAAGCCGGGGGGCACCTCCGCTCCCTTCTACGCTTAATGAACACAGGATTTAGTGGAGGGGCAAAAACTCTCCATTTCTAATCGTCGAGTAGGGCCGTTTCTGAAGACGCTGCGACCACGGCGGACACACCTTTGATTTTCGACCGTTCGAAAACTCCTTTGAAGAAGTTTTGTGACTCAGTGAAGCCCCTTAAAGAGTTAATCCAAGCAGCTTCAAGTAAATAAATAATACTAGCTGAGAGCCCCGGCGTTGCCCGGGATGTTTGTGGTGTGGGGGTGGCATTTGGGTGGTTGGGTGGGGAGTGGTCCACGCGGCCCATGGCGGTGTGCGGTGGTACTGCTGCTGTGGCTGTACTGATGGTGATTGTATCGGGGTGCTGATTTGGGAGGGTTTGGTGTTGATGTGGGGATGCGGATGTGGGGGTGCTGATGTGGGTGTGGCGATGGGGGAGGTGCGAAGGTGCTGATGTGTGGGTGCTGATGGGGGCTGGGAATGGCGGGGGGCCAAGAATGCCGGTGTGCTGATGTGGTGGTGCTGGGGATACGGTGTGTGTGTGTGTGTCTGTGTGTATATATATATATATATGTGTGTGTGTGTGTGTGTGCACATACACGTGTGTGTGTGCACATACACGTGTGTGTACGCACATGTGTGTGTGCACACGTGTGTGTACACGTGTGTGTGTGTGTACACGTGTGTGTATACACATGTGTGTGTGTCTACATGTGTGTATGTGTGTATGTGTGTGTCTACGTGTGTGTGTGTCTACATGTGTATGTGTGTGTCTACATGTGTGTGTATGTGTGTGTCTATGTGTGTGTTTGTGTGTACATGTGTGTGTGTCTACATGTGTGTGTATGTGTGTGTCTACATATGTGTGTGTGTATGTGTGTGTCTACATGTGTGTGTGTATGTGTGTGTCTACATGTGTGTGTGTCTACATATGTGTGTGTGTGTCTACATATGTGTGTGTATGTGTGTGTCTACATATGTGTGTGTGTGTGTGTGTGTGTGTGTGCGCGCGTATGTGTATGTTTGTGTCTACATATGTGTGTGTCTGTGTTTGTGTGTATGTGTGTGTCTGTGTGAGTGTGTGTCTATGTGTGTGTCTATGTGTGTGTGTGTGTGTATATGTGTTTCTACGTGGGTGTGTGTCTACATGTGTGTATGTGTGTGTCTACGTGTGTGTGTGTATGTGTGTGTCTACATGTGAGTGTGTATGTGTGTGTGTCTACATGTATGTGTGTGTGTCTACATGTGTGTGTCTACATGTGTGTGTGTGTGTCTACATGTGTGTGTGTGTCTACATGTGTGTGTCTACATGTGTGTGTGTGTCTACATGTGTGTGTGTCTACATGTGTGTGTGTGTGTCTACGTGTGTGTGTGTCTGTCTACGTGTGTGTGTGTGTGTGTCTACATGTGTGTGTGTCTACATGTGTGTGTGTGTGTGTCTACATGTGTGTGTCTACATGTGTGTGTGTGTCTACATGTGTGTGTGTGTATGTGTGTGTCTACGTATGTGTGTGTATGTGTGTGTCTACGTGTGTGTGTGTATGTGTGTGTCTACATGTGTGTGTGTGTGTGTCTACATGTGTGTGTGTCTACGTGTGTGTGTCTACATGTGTGTGTGTGCGTGTGTGTCTACATGTGTGTGTGTGTACATGTGTGTGTGTGTGTCTACATTTGTGTGTGTCTACATGGGTGTGTCTACATGTGTGTGTGTGTGTGTGTGTGTGTCTACATGTGTGTGTGTCTACGTGTGTGTGTGTGTGTGTCATGTGTGTGTGTGTCTACATGTGTGTGTGTGTGTGTGTCTACATTTGTGTGTTTCTACATGTGTGTGTGTGTGTCTACATGTGTGTGTGTGTATATGTGTGTGTTGGAGGAGGGACAGAGGGATGAGGACGGAGAGGAGGGAATGTGTGTGGGGGGGAGCTGCTTACCTTACAGCATACAGCCAGCAGCAGCTTCCTCCTGCAGCCCGGGGGAGTCGCACCCCAGCTCAAGTCATCTGCTAGGGAGGGGCGTGGATCAGACGTGAGCCGGACGGAGAGCACAGAGGGCATGTGGAGGGAGAGATGGGGGGGGAGCTGCACGGAGAGCACAGAGGGCATGTGGAGGGAGAGAGGGGGGGGGGAGCTGCACGGAGAGCACAGAGGCCATGTGGAGAGAGAGAGGGGGGAAGCTGCACAGAGAGCACAGAGGGCATGTGGAGGGAGAGAGGGGGGGGAGCTGCACGGAGAGCACAGAGGGCATGTGGAGGGAGAGAGTGGGGGAGCTGCACGGAGAGCTGAGCCCGGAGAGCTGCAGAAGGCATGTGTTCGGTCCCTCCTGCAGGTGAGGGGTGCTGCTCGTGGGTAGTGTTGCTGGAGGCGCCGGGGAGGCTGGGGTTTGCTGTGAGGGGGAGTGGGGAGAGGTGAGGTGGTGGCATCGAGGAGCGTGCAGTGATGCCCGTGGGTAGCGGTGTCAGTGGCTGGTGAGTGTGACCAATGAGAGGTGTGCGGGGGCGAGCGGGCCAAGGGAGCAATCTGATTGGCCGTAGGCTGAGTGACAGACCGACGGATCAATCAGATTGCCCCTAGACATGGACATACAATGGTTTCAAAAATATAGATATAGATATATTTTTTGCTTTAATACACTGGCGGCACACTTTATTAGAGTGCGGCCAGTTCCGCAAGCCGGGAGATTTCCCGGCTTGCTAGTGGCATCCCCTCGGCGTGCGCGGTCACGCGTCATCGGGAGCCTGCGCCCCCTGCACGCGCGTCCAGGGCTCCCCGAGGGAGCCCTGGTGTCCCGCGATGTGGGGGACGGCAGCAGGGGGTTCCGGGGGACCCGGCGGACCCGGAGAGGAGAGGGGGAAGCCCCGATCGGCGGGCCTCTCCTCCGAGGCTTCGGCGCGCGCCCGGGACATCCCGGCGCGCGCCAGGTTACTGTCGCGGCCGAGACCGGGCAAATGCTCGAATAAACTCGGCCGCGACAGTATATGCCACCTTTGATGACCTTTATTGAAAACTAAGTACCTAAGCTGATGATAGATTGGTTCTCCTGTGATCCATCCGCAAAGATCCTGCTTGCCAAAGGTTCACTAAATGGCTGCCTTTCAGTTTCTATCAATCCTTCAGTCAGTGTAACTCAGCAGCTACAATGTATCCTGATATTACTAAGGTAGCATTATCTATTGTTACAGTTTGCAGCTCAAACTGCTGGGAACATTAGCAACGAATGATCACATACAGGAAAGTGTTACAAATATCTTGCACTGCTGGGGAGGTGGGCTAAAGCCTGCTATAGAAATCAAAGGATGCTCAGTGTATTAACTCATTAACAATGGCATTAAGAGTTGAATTTTAAAATAAAACAGGTTGTACGTTTTATCCAATACTACAGCACTGATTTATTTGTTTGTTTTGTTTAAACACACATAGGATATTGCATGGATTGCTCCATTAAAATATATTTGATGATATTGGCTTATCCTATGTAGGAGGGAGAGGGAGTAGGGGGTATGATACCTTTCATTGGCCCAACAAGTAGTTAATATGTTACAAGCTTTCCAACCTCACAGGGTCCTTCATTGGGTAACCCTGACCCCGAGAGGTTGGAAAGCTTGTGGTACTGGGGTAACCAGATGAAGGACCCTGAGAGGTTGGAAAGCTTGTGGTACTGGGGTAACCAGATGAAGAATCCTGGGAGGTTGGAAAGCTTGTGCACTGGGGTAACCAGATGAAGGACCCTGAGAGGTTGGAAAGCTTGTGGTACTGGGGTAACCAGATGAAGGACACTGAAAGTTTGGAAAGCTTGTGGCACCGGGGCTAACCAGATGAAGGACCCTGAGAGGTTGGGAAGCTTGTGGCACTGGGGTAACCAGATGAAGGACCCCGAGAGGTTGGGAAGCTTGTGGCACTGGGGTAACCAGATGAAGGACCCTGAGAGGTTGGAAAGCTTGTGGCACTGGGGTAACCAGATGAAGGACCCTGAGAGGTTGGAAAGCTTGTGGTACTGGGGTAACCAGATGAAGGACCCTGAGAGGTTGGAAAGCTTGTGGCACTGGGGTAACCAGATGAAGGACTGTAGACGGACGTTCACAGAGGTACACAATTAGGAGGGTTTATAATGTGAAATTATAATAGGCTTTATTGTGCCTGTTCCTTTTCATCAGGAAATTATCCAAACACAGGGGGGGGAACAAAGCTTCCATTCACTTGGGAGTATTTCTAGTGAAATCCTTTGCAATTAGTTCACATCTCCATTAGTTAAGCATTTCTCCCAACCCCAAACATATAGCATGAAAATAAGCAGATATAAGCAGTCTCTTAGTAATGAAAGTCTTATCTATTAGCTTCTGTAGAGAAAGCTTCTCTGCTCTCCTGGAACCGCACCCATGCGTGCACAGAAAATATCAGCATCCAGGTTTAGAAGTCTTGTTTGGTATCTTGCAATCAGCTATGCTGGGCAGAGCTCAAGACATGTGCTGTCTCCAAAGGTCAGCTCTCAGTCAGAGCTAAGGAGTCACTTCCTGTCTCAAAGGCAGGCTTTTGTAAGCAATCTAATCAGGCAGGTGGTGTTTAGTAATTAACTACCACACTGCTAGATTAAAGGCACATTACTGAACAGGGATAAGTCCCCTGTTACAAGGACCCTGAGAGGTTGTAAAGCTTGTGGCACTGGGTTAACCAGATGAAGAACCCTGAGAGGTTGTAAAGCTTGTGGCACTGGGTTAACCAGATGAAGGACCCTGAGAGGTTGTAAAGCTTGTGGCACTGGGTTAACCAGATGAAGGACCCTGAGAGGTTGGAAAGCTTGTGGCACTGGGGAAACCTGATGAAGGACCCTGAGAGGTTGTAAAGCTTGTGGCACTGGGTTAACCAGATGAAGGACCCTGAGAGGTTGGAAAGCTTGTAACATATCAACTACTTGTTGGTCCAATAAAAGGCATTGTCCCCCTTACTCCCTCTCCCTCCTGTGTAACTTCATGGAAGAAAGGCCCAACACGGCTCCCACCCTACTTTGCCAGCAGTTTTCTATATTAGAGGGACACTGATGTCAACATTTTGGAATCGGCACAGCAATCTCACCTCCATTAGGTATAAACTCGGAGTTAGCCCCGAACAGAAGTAGCCTGAGCCCTGATTAACAACACAGTCAAGTTGATGACATTTTTGATTGATCCGAGTTCTCTCAAATTTATGGGGATTGAATGTATTCCTCGAACATCAAGACAGGGGGAATAGAGATCCTTTCCTGTTGAAAAAAGAACAAGTTTGGATATACATACCCCGAGGGTTTTAATGAACGTGTAGAAATAACTCCCTTTTGGACATAGATGTGGAGGAGATTACAGACCATTACCATACATACATTAACTTTATTTTAATTGTTATTTCAACTTTTAAACGTTATGTATATTAATTTTTGTCGTCACGTATATTGGTTATGTCTTGCTGTTATGAATATTGTGTATATATTTGTATTTGAAAAAACAACAAAAAAACACACAAGGCGCAAAAGCGCACCACGGATTAGCATAAAATGATTTTAATTTATTCATTAGTCACAGTGACCACAAGTATAGGAATAAGTACTAAACACCACACATACAGTAAAAATAAAAAAGGTACAAATTAAACAGAGAGGGGGGATCACAGATACAACCCCTAGGTACCAGCTTCAGAATGAAGCACACCAACTTAAAAACAATAAGTAGAACCACCCCTACTAGAAGAGACACTCTGATAAGTGAAATATTAGCAAGGGCTCGAAACCGCAATGGGGGGAGTAGGTACTGACCACAAACAGCAGCGGGTGCCAAGCGGGAACGCGGATAAGTCCGGACAACGCGAACACGCTGGCAGACGGAATACACTGCTGCTGCTTCCTGGTTCTCCCTCTCCAGCCAATCGGTGAATGCGCAGAGCTCCCCGACGTGACCTCTACGCGTTTCGCAACCACATGCTTCGCCAGTAGCTCCCGAACGGGGTAGCCCATGCGCATTAAGTACAGAAATGGCAGCCAATCCAGACGCTCCACTGAATGACCGGAGATGTCATGGAATGCATCTACAGTGAAAGCGCAGCCCTTGAGCGGCTTGCACAAGCTAAAACCAATTAGTAAAGACATACATATATATATATATATATATATATATATATATATATATATATATATATAAAGCAACAATGGCTATAAAATTCGTAATGATGAATGGGACAATCCCAAAAAGGCGGAGGGGAATTGATTTTATGAATTTTATAGCCATTGTTGCTTTATATATATATATATATATATATATATATATATATATATATATATATATATATATATATATATATATGTATGTCTTTAGTAATTAGTATCCTCGTGGGGAGAGTTCTGGTATTTTATGTCATTGTTGTATATTGTGTTTTCATTTATATTGTCTTTTATTGTTGTTTTTGTAATTGTGTTAAGATAATATGTGTGGTCATTTGACCAGATATTAAAATGGTTATATTTTTAATACTGACCCCTGGTGCGCTGTGTGTGCATTTTCTTTTCTTCTGCTTTAAATAACTTTCTTTTTTTTTGTTGAGTTAATTACATCACAGAAGTATGGCAGCATAAAATGCTCGGGGTAACTTTCCATGTACAGTATCACAGGCTGAAAAACGCTCTAGTCTGTCATTCCAGCAGTGAAAGAGTGCAATATATACAGCCGTTGTAGTGTTGGCTGAAACTCAACGCAGCTGGTCTAGTCTCTGTTCTATACATTACCAAACAGCAGCACTTAATAGGGTCTGTTGGCTGTGGTCCATAACATCTTTTTTTACAGGACAGCAATGCTAAAAGCCTTTACTCACTCAGTAAACTTCTGTAAAGGCTTCAAGAAAATTTATACCCAGCAGTTTAAGTAGTTCCACTTGAATTCTTTTTGAGTGGTCGGGATTGTACGAGCGTGAATACGATGAGAGGTTTTTAAAAAACATTTTTTAAGGGTGTGTGTTGGAGGGGGGGGGGGGATTAGTGCACGTCTGGATGATGCACATCACTAACTTAATTCTAAATGTGACACTTCTTCAAGGGTTTAAAGGCAGCTACACCCTTCTCAAAATGTAGCCTTAAAATGTTATGAAGTCGTCTATGTAGACTTAACCACTTTGATGCCAGTGGGGTCAAAACAAGGGTCAAAGAGCGTTAAAAAAAAAAAAACAATTATACAAGTTGCCAAGATCTGGTAAGGACACAGCGCTTCCACCCTCCGTTGATGAAATATGTGGTGATCTGAAAACAGGGCGAGCCTTTATAAAAGTGCGAGACCTCTTTTTTTGTGCGTGGGAAAGAGATCTGCAGATTTGTATAGAAGTTAAAGTTGTGGTCCGCGTGGTTTGACACAAAGAAGTGTTATGGCATCCAGTATCCCCATATTCGACACTGGGAGCAAACATCAAATAAAATCAAACGTTGACATATTGCTCATTCCTAGGGGTTAGGAAGGGAAGTTATGTTGGGTTGTGATATCATTTGTGACATTTACATCTTTAGAACACCTTATTGCATAGGAGATAACTTATACCACCATGTATATACAACATTCATACATTTCCAACCAGAGTGGAGGCACAGAAGGTGTTAACCAATGTTAATATAGTTGTGTGTGTATGCTACGTGTGTGTGTGTATGGTACGTGTGTGGTACGTGTGTGTATGTATGGTACGTGTGTGTGTGTGTGTGTGTGTGTGTGTGTGTGTGTGTGTGTGTGTGTGTGTGTGTGTGTGTGTGTGTGTGTGTGTGTGTGTGTGTGTGTGTGTGTGTGTGTGTGTGTGTGTGTGATACGTGTGTAAGACTCTGGACCAGTTAAGATATCTCACTTTTACACCTCCCTGGGTAGCTTTCACATTCCACTCGTACAGTTTTCCCCCTAGAAATTCCTGCTACGTCTAAAAGTTATAGTTCCATTAAAAAAACAAAAACAAAAGAGTTGATGGGATTTGAACATAACGAGAACACAGTGGCACAGGGACTTGAAGTAGGAAAGTCCAAATTCAATATCCCAGGCTTCTTAGGTAGATTGCTCTTTTGGGTGGGACTCTGGACAATAACCTGAGAGAGCTGGTTACACAGTAGCCAGATCGGGTCAGGGCCCGCCAACAGGGGGGACCACCAGGACAACCAAAAAGGGCCCAGCAGCAGAGGGAGGAATGACCAGCATAACTCTGGTAAGTACCCTCTCCCATCCATCACTGCTGAAGTGACCTTAAGCCCCCAGTGGCAGAGGAGGGGCACGACAGGCATAACCCTGAAGTCCAGTCCTACTTTGGTATATACAGCCCTTAGCACCCCTGCTGAAGAGACAGTAGCCCCCTCAGTACGTCAGACCTTCATCACCCCCCCTCCCCAGGCCGGCGCCCACGCAGATTCACCAGGAATACTTACTTAGGCTGTTCTTTATTGTGCAGAACAGGAACAAAGAGTGGACAAGCACTGTCCCATGTCCCAAAGAGGACAACAGGGATCCAAGGTTTGGTGGCACTTCAACCTCCTTGTGGGGAATCGTCTCTGCTCATACTGTAGACTGGAATATTCCATGCTACATAACTATTCTGACAGTATGCTGGTGGAGGTGGTTACAGAATGGGACACCAGAAGTCAATCCCTGGAATGTCACACCGCCCTAATATGTATGGGACACCTAAAATGTGACCTGCTCTCTTTGGTGACTAGATGGGAGCAGCACAGTTTCGAGGAAGGGAGTGAGAAATCCACTTCAGAGAGCAGTACCATCACCACTAGGTTAGCTAGGTCAGAGAATTGTTAGAGAGTTAATAACAGTAAGGTCATGGGTTTGGTCACCACACTGGCTAGTTACTTGGTACAAGGAGAGACCTATTTACGAAGTCCACCGATTGAGCCACCTGTGCTGAAGCAGGGATATCCTGAAAACATAACCTTTTGGGGGGTGGGGGGGGGGGGGGCTTGAGGACTGAAGTTGGGCACCCCTGCCTTAGGCGATACTGTTTGAGGACCTAGAGAGCATTTACCTTCCATTAGTGAGGCCCCTGACCAATCTGTCACAGAGAGGGTCTCCTGAAGAAATCCTAAGGGAAGAAACGCGTAGAGTGAAGGTGATTCACAGCCAGCCCGCCAAACCGGAACTCCCGAAGTCTCACTGACGTCATCCGCCCTGCTGGAACGCAGGAGTGAGACGCACGCCGAGAAGAGGGAAGGAAAAACTGCACCAAGACACCGGAGGCGAGATCCATTGCGTATCTAAATGCTTTTAAATAGCATACATCATGTGAGTGTATTGTTATATTTTTAACCACTTGAATACAGTTTTTAAACAGATCGCGCCATGTTGGCTTTTCTGTGTTTAACCATTTAAGGAATACATTCCCACACCGAGGTTCCAGCCAGCTTATCATCACTGCAGACATATACCCAAAGATACCTTTACGTACACAGTATCATCCTCACACTTGTGAGTATAAATAACAGCAGACTTAAAGAAGAATACATACTTATTTGTCACAATACTGCACCATCAGTTTTATTTTTTATATCTCCACATGTTTGCGCTTCCCTTTGATCACCACGTCGCCACAGAGAGGGTCTTGCCTGCTGCTCATTCTTTGCCAAGCATTTAAGACACTGATTCAGCTCCAGCAGCTGTTCTAAGCTCCCTCCCCAGTGAGAGAATTCAGGTATTAACATCCCAGCAGACAGAGATGTTCAGACAGCAGACCTTAAAGGTGCATCCTCGCCCCTGTTGAATGTGACAGCATCATTTAGTATGAGACCACCCTGAGCTGCGGGCCCGCGCCAGCCGGGAAGGTGTTAACAAGAACGCCCTCTTATTTCTCAAACGGATGTGGGAAAGTTCCCTACAACTGTAGCCCGGGATCCTTCGAAACCTTTAAATCCCAGCTGGTACCAGGAATAAACAGATCGTCTCAAACAACTGGTGGGGGAATCCCAGATCTGGGAGTTTGTCAGTAACACCCAGGGCTAAATCCCTGTGCATGATTCACTTCAGCCACCTGCCAAGAGACTGCATGCAGCTGTATGGGACTAGCTCCCTTCTAATTCATTCTCTAGACAAGCCGGGGGAAACAGGGGATCAGCCAGCGAATGCTGCTGAGACAACCCAGCCCTGGGACTTCAAAGGGGTCGGGGGCCGCTACAATGAAATGATATTAGGAAAGTAATAACTGGACTGCTGGTTTATTAGCAGAATAGGGGAAGGGGGTAAGAGGGTGAGAAGGGCAAGAAGAGGTGTTACCACATGTTATTTGGGGTCCCTGGCTATATGTAAGGTCCCTTTTCTCAGAGCTTTACATGGAAAAGGTGGAATTTGGAGTCTTGATTCAAGAAGATTTCTGCAAAGTCATAGAGTCCCTTGTTGCCACAATGTGCCCACCCCCCACCCCCACGCCCAACATGTAAGGTTTTCAGGATATCTCTGCTTCAGCACAGGTAGCTCAATCAGTCCCTTCTTCAGCACAGGGGGCTCAGAGGCTTAGTCTTTGACTGAGACACCTGTGCTGAAGCTGGGAAACCCTGACCTGTTTTGGTAGTATGGTTTTTGGAAAACATTTTGTCCTCAAATGAGTGATAAAAAGACAGAGACGTCCAATGAGCTTAAGAGACTTCCAATGAGATGAAGAGACGTCCAATGAGAGAGAGACGTCCAATGAGAGAGAGACGTCCAATGAGGCAAAGAGACGTCCAATTAGACGTCCAATGAGAGAGAGACATCCAATGAGAGAGAGAGATGTCCAATGAGACGAAGAGACGTCCAATGAGACGAAGAGATGTCCAATGAGACGAAGAGACGTCCAATGAGAAAGAGATGCCAAATGAGAGAGAGACGCCCAATGAGAGAGAGATGTCCAATGAGAGAGAGACGCCCAATGAGAAAGAGATGCCAAATGAGAGAGAGACGCCCAATGAGAGAGAGACGCCCAATGCAAGATAAACGCCCAATGAAAGAGACGCCCAATGAAAGAGACGCCCAATGAAAGAGACGCCCAATGAAAGAGCGACGTCCAATGAGACGAAGAGACGTCCAATGAGAGAGACGTCCAATGAGAGACGTCCAATGAGAGAGAGACATCCAATGAGAAAGAGATGTCCAATGAGAGAGACGTCCAATGTGACAAAGATCTTGAAAGACTCCAAAGAGACGAAGAGACGTCCAATGGGACCGAGAGCCATCCAATTGGACCGAGAGACTTCCAATTAGATGAAGAGACATCTAATGGGATGAAGAAACTGCCAATATGAGAGAACAAAAGCAAGAGAGAGATAGACTTCCATGGGAAAATAAGAGAGTGAGAGAGATTATTTTAATGAGAAAAGGAGAGAGAATTCCAATGAGAGGGAGAGAGAGAGAGAGAGAGAGAGACTTCCAATGAGATAGAGAGAGAGACTTCCAATGAGAGAGAGAGACTTCCAAAGAGAGAGAGAGAGACTTCCAATGAGAGAGAGAGACTTCCAATGAGAGAGAAACTTCCAATGAGAGAGAGAGAGACTTCCAACGAGAGAGAGAAAGACTTCCAATGAGAGAGAGAGAGACTTCCAATGAGAGAGAGACTTCCAATGAGAGAGAGACTTCCAATGAGAGAGAGAGACTTCCAATGAGAGAGAGAGACACTTCCAATGAGAGAGAGAGAGAGACACTTCCAATGAGAGAGAGAGACTTCCAATGAGAGAGAGAGAGACTTCCAATGAGAGAGAGAGACTTCCAATGAGAGAGACTTCCAATGAGAGAGAGAGACTTCCAATGAGAGAGAGACTTCCAATGAGAGAAAGAGAGACTTCCAATGAGAGAGAGACTTCCAATGAGAGAAAGAGAGACTTCCAATGAGAGAGAGACTTCCAATGAGAGAGACTTCCAATGAGAGAGAAAGACTTCCAATGAGAGAGACTTCCAATGAGAGAGAGAGACTTCCAATGAGAGAGGGAGAGAGACTTCCAATGAGAGAGAGACAGACAGACAGACAGAGAGACACACAGAGACAGAGAGAGAGAGACAGAGGTGAATTCACCCTTCAGTTTACGAGAGGGGAAAAGACTCCCGGAAATGACACTAAGTACATTTTAAAGTCTGTATGTTGCTACCATGTTGATGTTTACACCTGGCGGTGTGATCCCCGAATCCTTTCCCCTCTCTGCAGCCTCACTCTGATCTCCAGCACCCTCCGCACCGGCCTTTTTATAGGCCCATAAGATCCGTTATCGCTTGTTGACTCACTCGGAAGCGCTTTCATCAATGTTTGTTTTGCAAATACTTGAACCTCGGCAGATAACACCCAGGCAGGGATGGAAAAGACTTTGGGGCAACAGAGGCCTCAAGACACTCGTAAATGAAACGTTTTCTTTGCCCTGGTTTAACCCCTTGAGGGGAGGCGAAGAGAGGACACCTGTATTTTATCACCTTAGTTCCCGGGCGAAGGAGAGGAACACACTCAGGAGCGTGTTAGAGCGTCATAGACTGTGGCCACGTGGGATTTCTCTTACATTGCGTTGTATATACGTCCCAATATTGTATTTGTGCCTGATCTAGTCTGAGTAGCGGCGCAGAGGGAAGTGGGGTCCCCATTTCTCCTGATGTACCCTCAGGAGCGGAAGGAGAAAGAACCTTTGAAGTGGGGGGAACCAGTTCGAGCCTCAGCGTCAGCTCTCCTCGTGACCTTGGGCAAATGACTATCTCCCTGCGCTCCGGGCACTCAAAAGTGAGGCTGTAACATGGTTCTTCAGGGCAGCATGTACAGCGCATCGTACACCGTCAGCACCATATATATCAAACTATTATTATTATTTCAAAAGTTAATCAGTGGGGCATTAAACTCCTTCACTGCTTCACATGTCTGGCAGAGACAGCGTAAAGTTTGCCATATAAATGCCTTTACACTACACATTTTAAAGCCTTGCATCGGTCAAGAAAGCAGCGGAAAACCATGAAAACAGTTCATTTCACACCAAATATCTATCATTAAATAGTTAAGGCGCGAAAGTGAAAAGATAGGAAGCAATATATTGCTAGACAACAATTTCTAATAACATAAAGCAATATTATATAGTCACTTACAATACCAAAGCCATTAACAGTTAGACATCTAAGCCACGCAGCCACCTCTGGAGTAGAATCTGCTGAAGGATAATGGGCAACTGAGGCACAGGGAGATAAAATGGCTGGCACCTTAACCATTATACCACACCTCCTCTCTTGTGAGACAAGGCCAGGGAGCTATAAATACCCTCCTGTCCTGCGCATGGGCCATGCCCACTTATGCTGGACACAAACCATCCGCTTGGAAACAACACAACAGTTTGCCAACATCTGCAGGCCTCACATGGAGGACTGGCCTCCTGGGAGGGTGTTATTGCCTACAGAAGGTTGCAATCAGGAGCGGAGATGCCCATGGTCACGGGTCAGGGGAAGGGGCAGTCCCCCCCCCCAAGCTTCTCCTGCTGTCCTGGTGTCCTGTCACAGGGTCTGCGGGGCAGGCAAAGCAAACAAAGTGGAAAGCCCCAATCACAAACAGACTCTGACCTTCTCTGGCCTGGGTGATCAAAACTTCCTGTGCCTTTACTAGCATGGGGGCTGCAATAGTATAGTAGGGGGGGTTTGGGTGAGTTAATCAGGATATTTACAGGGGGGGGGGGAGAAGATGACAGTCAGGGTGGATGGAATGCAGGAATTCTGCAAGAGTGACCAGCCCTCCAGAGAAAGCTACAAGTAGCAGTTGCTGGTAATGTGTCTGACAAACGAGATCAGGGTGGGATTCCTGTGACTGATGGATCGGTTAATCAGTCAGTCATTCCGACAGGAGGGGTTACAATCACTGTGACAGGGCCCAAGGTACCAAAAGATGACATCTTAATGGAATCGACTCTGACAACAGCGAGGGACCTGGGGAGCCACAGGGAAGGAGCGAGGCTGTCTGCTAGCCAGGGAGAATAACTGGAAGGGGCGTAGTCTGACTTGTACTCTCCCTAGAAATAAGAGGAAGCCTTCTGATGAGATGGAGTGAGTGCCCACCTGAGAGAGAGAGTGCCTACCTGAGAGAGAGAGAGAGAGGGAGTGCCCACCTGAGAGAGAGAGAGAGAGGGAGTGCCCACCTGAGAGAGAGAGAGAGAGAGAGAGAGAGAGTACCCACCTGAGAGAGAGAGTGCCCACCTGAAAGAGAGAGAGTGCCCACCTGAGAGAGAGAGAGAGTGCACACCTGAGAGAGAGAGAGAGTGCCCACCTGAGAGAGAGTGTGCCCAACTGAGAGCACACCTGAGAGCCTGCATACGAGAGCGCGCATATGAGAGAGGGAGAGAGTGCATACAAGAGAGAGAGAGCACATACCAGAGAGAGAGAAAGTGCAGACAAGAGAAAGAGAGCACATATGAGAGAGAGAGCGCATACAAGAGAGAGAGAGCGCATATGAGAGAGAGAGTGCATACGAGAGAGAGCATATGAGAGAGCGCATACAAGAGAGAGAGAGAACACATATGAGAGAGAGGGAGAGGGTGCATACAAGAGAGCACATACGAGAGAGAGAGAGAGAGCACGCGCATACGAGAGAGCACACGAGATCGCGCACACGAGAGAGAGAGCATACGTGAGAGAGAACAAGAGAGGGAGCACAGGAGAACGAGAGCTTAGAGAGCGCGCGAGATGCTTTACCAGATGTCTTGGGTTTTACCCCCGAGGAAAGAATCCTGTACCGATTGTAAAGTTACAGGGGTCTGGGCAGCATTATCACGCAGTTCTCAGAATGGCAGCCATTTTAAAAGCCCTCAATAATAATACATCACAAAAATTCGTAAAACAGAAAAGTATTGATTATGACAAATAATATGATCAAAAGAACACACATATACATATCTATATATCTACATATATATACACACACGACGTGGAACTGCACATTTAACTCTTCTAGCCACTTCTACAACCATAACGACTCAGCACTAAAGGGTTAAAGACATTTGGCGGGAAACACTGTCAGTCAAGTGGAAATCAAGGGCCCATTAAATAGTTAATATGTAACCATGGATCTTAGTATTTAGCCGCCTATAGTATCATGCTAGATTATAAACCCAGGTGTGATTACCATAACTTGAACTTGAAGCCAAGTGCTTACTTCCAAAGATATTCTAAAAAAAACCCTATAAAAACAGTTCATAGGTTCACCGCCACGCCCCAAACTGCGCGGGTAACTAGTGTAAGGCCCGGGCCATGGTGCCTTCGCCTGCGCTGAGGCGCGCGGGGGCTGTGGGAAAGCGGGTGCTTTCCCTGGCCATGGTCGATTGGCTGTGGGGGGCGTTCCTAGGGGCGTCACGGAGCAGGTTCACCCTCATTGGGTGAAACCGCTCACGTGACCGCGCGTGTCGCGCAAGAAATCAGTTTAAACTGATTTCTTGCGCAACGTGCGCCCCCTCCTGCCTCTGCCCGCATGGTCTATGTGCGCGATCACTGCCTTAAAGCAATCTGATCGCGCCCGGTGCAGACGCCTCCGCGCGGTCTCCCACACCATGGACTCAGCCGAACTCATTCTGAGGGAGGCGCACTCACGGAGTGCCGAATGGCTCATTTATAGGTTCAATTCCCTCAGCATATGGATTTTGGTTATTTGTGAATGATCCCCTCACCGTACTACTGCTTGGACAGGAAAGCATGATTACAACCTGCAGCTACAGTGAGTAGATGCACCTTTCACTGTCCCCCTAGAAAAGGAATTCCTTTTTACCTTCTCCCCACAAATGTTACCTGCCAGTTATTTTATACCCTCTCCAATAAAAGTTACAGGAAACAGCCGGACTCCGTGAGCATTTAAAGGAGACGGGTTTAGCTACCTGATCCTACTCACTTGCCACAGTGGGCCAGTATATTTGCCCTTAAAAAAACAACTGCAGTCTTCTCACATACCCTTCTGCAACTAGAAAAACGCCTTTTTCTTCACATTTTGCAGCAGTATCAGGGCCGGGGATGCATGGCTGTAAAGAGAGTCGGACTCACTGTTTCAACATTGAGCGCTGGATGGTGCAATTTTTGAAGTGAACCTTCTTTGCTGGCACCTACCAAATGAAAATTTGCCTTGGAGTAAATCGCCTTCATGGTGACGGAAGTGCAGCCGCGGAAGTGACATCACTGCTGGCAGAAGAGCCCAGTGCACCAGCAGCAGGACACAGAGACCACACCCACACACACACACACACACCCACACCCACACACACACACAGAGACACCACACACACCACACAAACACACACACCACACACACACACACACACACACACACAGAGACACCACACACACACACACACACACACACACACACACACACACACACACACACAGAGACACCACACACACACACACACACCCACACCCACACACACACAGAGACACCACACACACCACACAAACACACACACCACACACACACACACACACAGAGAGACACCACACACACACACACACACACACACACACACACACACACACACAGAGACACCACACACACACACACACACACAGAGAGACACCACACACACAAACACACTGACTGACACACACACGCTGACTCACACACACACACACAGACACCACACACACAAACACACTGACTGACACACACACACACTGACACACACACACACACACACACACACACAAAAGGAATTCACAGTTACTATAAATATAGAACTGCAAATAGCTAAAACACATGTTCTAAGTCACACACTGACGCGCACACACACACACTGACGCGCACACACACACTGACGCACACACACACACTGACGCGCACACAACACTGACGTGCACACACACAGTGACTTGGACTACGCACACACACACTGACTGACACACACATTGACTGACACCCACACACAGTGATACACACACACACACACACACAGTGACGCGCACACACACACACAGACACACACAGTGACTTGGACTACGCACACACACACTGACTGACACACACATTGACTGACACCCACACACAGTGATACACACACACACACACACAGTGACGCGCACACACACACAGACACAGACACACACAGTGACTTGGACTACGCACACACACACACATTGACTGACTGACACACACACTGACTGACACACAGACACACATGCACACACATTGACTGACACCCACACACAGTGATACACACACAGTGACGCGCACACACACACACACACACACAGACACACACAGTGACACACACACAAGGAAGTCACAGTTACTATAAATATAGAAGTGCAAATAGATAAAAACACGTGTTCTAAGTCAAACTTCTTTGCGTTTTGGCACGGAAATTGTGTTTTGATTATTAATTAAAAACATCACATCACAAATACAATTTCTGTGACCAAACAGTGACAAAAAACAAAGAAGTTTCACTTAAAATGCGCGTGCTCGGCACACACACACACACACTTTCATTCTCTCAATGTTGCGAGGGGTTAACCTGAAATGTTACTGTAACGACCTGCTTTGAGATTGACAGGTGTCTGCAGCGAACCTGTTGTAGGACCTGTCAATCAAAATGATCTCATTCCTTTTTTTTTACATAACCCCAGACCCGACCCATCGCTGCTATATCCGGATAGTCTGAGGCTGCTGCCTTAGCCACACACATGCAGACGTACGGGAGGTCACATCCCTCCCCAAACATAAGTGCGTGTGTTCCTACTCTGCATAGGACAGGGGTAGCCAACTCCGGACTTCAAGAGCTACCAACAGGTTTTCAGGGTATTCCTGCTTCAGCAGAGGTGGCTCAACCCATCCCTGCTTCAGCACAGGTGGCTCAGTCTTTGATTGAGCCACCTGTGCTGAAGCAGGGATATCCTGAAAACCTGACCTGTTTGGCAGCTCTTGAGAACTGGAGTTGGCCGCCCGTAACCTAGAACATAGGTAGGCACCATTCCTGCCGTGCTGCTACTTTGTTGGGGGTTCTCCTAATGGCGGCTTCAATGTCCCGCGTCCTGTGGGCCAATAAATAGTAAGCCGTGACGTCACCCCTTGTGGCTTCCTATTGGCCCACGTTACGCGGGACATTTAAACCTCGGAGAGATACCGGCACCCACTACAGAGGTAAGTGTCTCAGGAAGCAGGGGGTCCCCGGACCTGACATGAACACGGTTCAGCTCCGGAGACCCCCTGCTTTAAACCTGTTTAAAAAAAACCCACATGTAATGCTGCTTTAATTAGAGACGGCAAGGGGAGTGAAAACGGAGTGCCTTACATACCCATTCAGCAAGTATGGAGAGTGCCGGCTTACACCAATTGCAGTATTATTATCTATTTATAACGCCAACATATTCGGTAGCGCAGTACAATCGGGGTTGGAGGAAACAATAAAATAACAAACATACACATACACTGTTGCAGTAGGTAAGGAGGGGCCTGCCCCAAAGAGCTCACACTCTAGGCCTGGGACATAGTGGCCTTGAAGCTCGCTGAGGCGCGCTCCTGCTCTGCCTCGCCTGCTGAAAATGATGCTTTTCCTGTCCTTGCAGGCGAGGCAGTGAGCGCGCTCAGGGGGCGGGGCGGAGGCGGGGGCGTGCCAGGAGGCGGGGCGGGAGGCGGGGCTAGTTCCCCGCTCCCATTGGACGGGAGCGGTCACGTGACCGCTCCTCCGCTTCCCCGAGCGGCAAATTTCAAAACTGCCTGTCTCTGGAAAGTTTCTCAGCCTCTGCAAGCATCAGCGCGCATGCGGAGGGAGAAACTATAGCCGCGCTGATTACAGATGCAGGGGCTTTGTGCATCTGTTCAGCACGGCTCAGCGCGGCTCAGCGACGCTGATTTTACTATGTCCTAGGCCTAAGGAAGGGTCTTGGGCAGTATCTAGTGCAGGGGCAAGCAACAAATGGGTACAAAATGTTTGGTGGGACGATGCCCTACTGTGCCCCCCTCCCCCTCCCACCACATCCGGTTTAAATAAATAGCTCAGCCTAAACTAAATAACGCCAAATGTGAACAAGGATAATCAAAAACATTCAAATATCAACAACGGGTTTTTTTATTGAGAAAAGGAGGAAAAAAGGTGAAATCCAAATAATTAAAAAAAAAAAATAGAGGAAGAAGAAGAGGAAGAGGACGAATGGGAATGTAAAATGTATCCATGCGATTCCTGGACTTGCATTTTCAGGTAACAGTTTCTCAAGATTAGCATTGATTTTCGGGGGCGATAACAGAGGCAGACGGCGCCCGCACGAGCGTCCGGCAATATCGATCTGGACTGCTGGTTAACGAAGTTTATTGCCCCCCGAAAAAAAAACACCGCATCTAGGGACTAACTTACATTTTATTTTAATTGAATGATTTAACTTCAGTTGTTTTTTTATTTTTCTTTGTTAAAGAAGTGATTAAAATTGGGGTTCATTATAAAAAACGCACGTTAACATGTCATTGTGACGCGTTTTGAGTCCCATTGGGAGAAATGCGCTATACGTCATCATAACTGCTCAGGACATACTTGAAAACGAGAGGTAACGCTCAACGCATTACTTCCTGCTAAAATATTTGATAAATAATTAAATAATATAGCTCCACCCAATGTTCTAGAAGCAGGTTCCTCGGAGTTCTGGCAGAGAGCCTCATTGTGAGTCCTGTAAATTATTCTTAATATTATTATAATGATTATTATTAGTTTCCCCCGTCACGTTTATTTGTAATTGAAAGGATTTCGTTCCTTTCCTTAATATCGACTTTTCATTTGGGCTTCTCCATCACGTGGACCATTCCCAATTCCATCGTGGGCCACCCCTGACCTACCTTGTCCCGAATGTATGTACAGTGAGTTTCCACCGGAAGGCAGCTTGGTAGGACGTCCTGCAAGCCACACATAGCGCGAACGCTCGTATACACCCATAGGGAAACTACTGACAGGTATGCAATGCCTCCCCTAATTACACCAGCAATTTACGGCCTTGGGAAGGGCGTGCAGAACCTGCTTTTAAGCCTCTACGAAGGTGGTGGTGGGGGGGTGGGGGGTGCAAAGGTGACAGCTGGCCCCCAGGCCATGAACATAAGGTAGAGTTTGGTTGGAGTGCATTATGTATTTACAATACAGACATATAGACGTTGACAGAAGATCAGGTTTATGCAGCCAACCTGACGATTTCCCCTACTATCCACAGACAAGACCAGACCATGGATTTTTATTCTCGAACGTGCCTAAGCTCATGTTTCTAGCTCTGCTGGTTAGCTTCTCCGTGCATCAACTACACTTCTAGTAATATAAAAGTGACATGACAAAACGCAGTAGCTGAGAAAGATTTGTTGCATTGCTTCGCTGGGTCGTGGGGAATTCATTCTCTTGGGCCCTGATATGAAAACATCCTTCTAATGATACCCGCCCAAACAGGAGCAATTATTCAGGATCAGAAATGTCACACACACATACAGATAGATCAGAAAGTGTCGATCGTTGGGGCAATCAGCCAATGGCTATCGGCAAAATGTACTGTAACAGATGGAGCCAAGCTGACGGGGTCACCTTGTCACCAAGAGAAATGACAATTTCTTCAACTGTCCCCGTAAGTCTTAAAAAAAATGTATACATATTTCTGTGCCTGGAGTGTTTGCTTTATTAAGAACCGGTTCCAACCTCCTAAACTGCCCCCCCTCCTGCCCCCATTCTAAGAGTATCACACTTATTTTAAGAACTTGCCCTTTATTTCAGCAATCCCCCCGCCAGAAGCCTATATAAATTTAACTCCTATAATGGTAGCCTCGTGATCATCATTTCCGTAATCCAGGGGTGGCCCACTCCAGCACTCAGGGGCACCCAACAGGTCAGGATTTCAGGATATCCTTGCTTCAGCACAGGCAGCTCAATCAGTGGCCCAGTCAAAGACCGAGCCATCTGTGCTGAAGTGGCGGTCTTCGAAAGCCACCTGTGCTGAAGCAGGGATATCCTGAGAACCTGGCCTGTTTGTGGCCCTTGAGGACTGGCATTGTCCACCCCTGCGCACCAATGTTTTGAGAAAGCAGGACACATTGGAGACGTTCACTTGGATCTACCAACACGGCTTGTATTATGGTGTTTTATCATCTTCCGTGACTATTATATATAGCTAGGACAGGCCTGCACAACTCCAGTCCTCGAGGGCCGCAAACAGGCCAGGTATGACTGAGCCACTAATTGAGCCAGCTGTGCTGAAGTAGGGATATCCTGAAAACCTGGCCTGTTTGCGGCCCTCGAGGACTGGAGTTGTGCAGGCCTGAGCAAGGAGGAACCCGTACACTCATCTACGTTCGAGAGATTGCTTGACTAGAGAGTACATACCTGCACCTACTACAGTTTGTATCACATGAGAGTAATATTTTGTGGCGACATAATTCCGCTACTTATGGCGGTCCTCTCTGAGTTTGATACTACAGGGACGCTTACCAACACAGTATCTTCTGTTTACAGGGTATGATAGATACTCTCTATATTGTTTGGAGCATAAATACTATGTTACACACACATACTGTATATGTACTGTTTGCATATACCTCGTACGTCCATGCTAGATTTTCTATGAGGAGATACTACCTATACCTGGGTTATTATTGTAAGTGCTACTATTAAGTTATCACCCTCATATATTACCATACCTACCTAGTCAGCATAGCATACAGACCAGGAGATACAGTATCTATAGGGTGTATTCCCATATACCCACTCATTATAGATAACATTATTCTATGACGCATGCACTTCTATATATATATATATATATATATATATATATATATATCTATATATATATTTTTGAAAACGTATGTTGGCTGAACATCATCAGCAGATGGAATGTTCCGCGGGGAGGGGGGGGGGGGGAGCTGACGGACGGACGAACGACCAGCCGAAACAGCGGGGGAACGGACGGACAGGGGAACGGATGGATGGACGGACGGGGGAGCAAGTGGCTGCCGGAAACATAAATAATGTCACCTCCCCCCCCCACTCTTCCTCCCCCCACCTTCACCTCCCCCCCACCCACGTTCACCTCCCCCCCCACATTCACCTCCCCCACCCCACCTTCACCTCCCGCCTTTCCGGCCCCCCCTGCCTTTCACCCACCCGCCGCCCGCCCTTCCGCCTCTGCCTTTTGCCGCCCTCCCGCCTCTGCCTTTTGCCCGCCCACCCGCCTTTGCCTTTTGCCCGCCCTCCCGCCTCTGCCTTTTGCCCGCCCTCCCGCCTCTGCCTTTTGCCGCCCTCCCGCCTCTGCCTTTTGCCCGCCCACCCGCCTCTGCCTTTTGCCCGCCCTCCCGCCTCTGCCTTTTGCCCGCCCTCCCGCCTCTGCCTTTTGCCCATCCTCCCGCCTTTGCCTTTTGCCCACCCTCCCGCCTCTGCCTTTTGCCCACTCTCCCGCCTCTGCCTTTTGCACACCCGCCTCTGCCTTTCGTCCGCCCTGCCTTTCACCCACCCACCCGCCTCTGCCTTTCGCCCGCCCACCCGCCTCGGCCTTTCGCCCGCCCACCCGCCTCGGCCTTTCGCCCACCCACCCGCCTCGGCCTTTCGCCCGCCCACCCACCTACCCGCCTCGGCTTTTCGCCCGCCCACTTGCCTCTGCCTTTCGCCCGCACACCCGCCTCTGCCGTTCGCCCACCCGACTCCCGCCGCCTCTGCCTTTCACCCCATTACCGCCTCACACCCCTGCGCCCCACAGCCGCCGCACGCACTCAGACACCCGCCGCCTCTCACCCACCCGCCATACTCGACACACACCTGCCGCCTCCCGCCCCTACATCACTGACCAGCCGCCGCCCGCACTCACCACACACCCGCCGCACTCACACCCCTACACACCGACATCACTGAACATCCTCTGCCGCACTCACCACACACCCGCTGCCTCACGCCCTAGCAGGACCCCCACTCACTACCCACGCGCCACCCGTACTGAACACCCACCCGCCGCCTCACACCCTAGCAGGACCCCCACTCACTACCCACGCGCCACCCGTACTTAACACTCACCCGCCGCCTCACACCCTAGCAGGACCCCCACTCACTACCCACGCACCACCCGTACTGAACACCCACCCGCCGCCTCACACCCTAGCAGGACCCCCACTCACTACCCACGCGCCACCCGTACTGAACACCCACCCGCCGCCTCACACCCTAGCAGGACCCCCACTCACTACCCACGCGCCGCCCGTACTGAACACCCACCCGACGCCTCACACCCTAGCGGGACACACGCCTCACATTTTTATATCACATGTCACCAAAATATACATTGTACTGTGGTGTGTTTAGAATAAACCATTTTTAAACAACAACATCGTATTACATTTTCTTACATCTTTATTTTCAACATTATTACACAACCTTTCCACCAAATAGTCAACCTATTGTTCCCCTATTTATAAATAATACTAGCTATTACGGATTTACATCCCGGGCAACGCCGGGTATATCAGCTAATATATATATATATATACTGTACGCTCCAAACTACTACCTCCTTACTTGACACACCATATACTATATAGCGTCACAATATTACCTCGTTGAGGGTCTTGCCACTAGGCATATCTATAGATATACGCTGACATATATTGCACTCAAATAGTTGCGGGGCATCGTCGCCACCCCACCATTGGGGATTTTAATCATTGTCGCTGTAAATAAATTTCACTCGTAGATTATTTTTGATGTAATAAAATTTTATTATTTTGATCCTGGTTCCATGTGGACCTCTGTGGATGGTTCAGAGTCCAGAGTGCAGCCATCATCACAGAGTCATTCACGACAGCCACTTATGAGAACTATTCATCCCACGGGCAGTACAAAGGACTCGGGGCCATCCCTTAAGGTTGGAGGAAAGGAGATTTCACCAGCAACAAAGGAAAGGGTTCTGTACAGTAAGGGCAGTTACAATGTGGAATTCGTTGCCCATGGAGACTGTGATGGCAGATACAATAGATTAGTTCAAAAAAAGTTTGGACACCTTTTTAGATAGGAAAGGTATACAGGGATATACCTAATAAGTATACATGGGAAGGATGTTGATCCAGGGATTAATCCGATTGCCAATTCTTGGAGTCAGGAAGGAATTTATTTTTCCCCTTATGAGATATCATTGGATGATGTGACTCTGGGTTTTTTTGTTTTCCTTCCTCTGGATCAATAAGTAAGTATAGATATCGGATAAAGTATCTGTTGTCTAAATTTAGCATAGGTTGAACTTGATGGACGTACGTCTTTTTTCAACCTCATCTACTATGTAACTATGTAATATAATCTTTTGCCTTATACAGTCCTATACCAGCCTTCCACAGCGAGTGCATCCATTTGGGACCTGTTCTCACCCCCTCGGGCATCATACCTATACATACGTATGCATTATTTCCCATGATGCACCCCGTTTGTTCCCATACTTTGGACATTGTTTATATCGGGGTGAGCGGTAGAGTCATATCCTCGTTGCTCCCACAATTCATCACAACCTGCAGCAAATCTACACCTCTCCAAATACTAACACGGCTACGGACGTTGTTACATGCCTGAGTTCTTTCACTTCATTCCCATTACAAATCTGCATTGCTGAAGCGTGTGCCTTTCACCCGGGGGGGGGGGGGGGGGGGGCACCTCTACTCCTCAAGGGCCACCAACAGGCCAGGTTTTAAAGATATCGCTGCTCGTCGAAGATATCCCAGCTTCAGCACAGGTGGCTTAATCAGTCCCTGCTTCAGCACCGGGTGGCTCAAGATTGAGCCACCTATGCTGAAGCAGGGACATTCTGAAAACTTGACCTGTTGGTGGCCCTTGAGGACTGGAGTTGCCCGCCCCTGCTTTAACCCCAGTGCGTTGCAGGCCTCTGCAAGTTTGTATCACAGGGGAATTGGGAACAGCACAGGAATGTCCCTTTCGATACAAAAACAGCCAGGAGTCCGACAGCTTATCAACGGCTCTTGTACATGATGTAACCAGTGTAACTAGCGCAGCGTCCAGCTCTCCCGGTCGCAGGAATGAGGTCGGGCATAGCGCGGCAGGGTTTGCAGGGCTGTACGTTTGCATTGGCTGGACCAGCGTGAGAAATGTCCGCGCGCCGTCTCTCTGTTGTAAAGGATGTGATGTTGTCATTTGGAAGATTTGCATGATAATACGTCCGGGACTGGAAATTATGCAGAGCGATGCAACGGGAGGAAGGGAAGCGAGTCCGGGGGGTTGGGGGGGGGAGCTTTGTTTTTGTGTGTGTCTGTTTGTGTTGCTAGCGGATCATTTGAATAATTTCATAAACAGCTGAATCCCCGGTGAAATTATATTCAAAGCCCTGTGTGAATAATGCCATTATGTTATAAGGGATCTGCGGAGCAACGCAGAGAGAACTGTGTTTAGACGCACGGCTCCGCTTTTTGGAGCAGAGCTGCGGCCTGTGTAAGGACAGCTTCTTACATCTGATGCAGAATTTTACACTTACGCCGCTTCAGATATGGAGGATTTTGGGGGGAGATAAAAGGGAAAAAGAATGGGGCAGAGAGACGCAGAATGTGATACATCTCATTATAATCTGTGCACCATGTAACTCCCCCCAACTCCTCCTACTGACACCCCTCAAATCACATGCTGGGGCAGAGACGCAGAATGTGATACATCTCATTATAATCTGTGCAACATGTAACTCTTCCCAACTCCTCCTACTGACACCCCTCAAATCACACGCTGGGGCAGAGAGATGCAGAATGTGATACATCTCATTATAATCTGTGCACCATGTAACTCCCCCAACTCCTCCTACTGACACCCCTCAAATCACACGCTGGGGCAGAGAGACGCAGAATGTAATACATCTCATTATAATCTGTGCACCGTGTAACTCCCCCAAATCCTCCTACTGACACCCCTCAAATCACACGCTGGGGCAGAGAGACACAGAATGTGATACATCTCATTATAATCTGTGCACCATGTAACTCCCCCAACTCCTCCTACTGACACCCCTCAAATCACACGCTGGGGCAGAGACGCAGAATGTGATACATCTAATTATAATCTGCGCACCATGTAACTCCCCCAAATCCTCCTACTGACACCCCTCAAATCACACGCTGGGGCAGAGAGACACAGAATGTGATACATCTCATTATAATCTGTGCACCGTGTAGCTCTCCCCAACTCCTCCTACTGACACCCCTCAAATCACACGCTGGGGCAAATGGGGCTAAAATTGGAGCACAATGCTCTTGCTTTTGTGCCAATATTGCCTTGATACAGAGACCCCTTTAGTCTCCGAAGCAAACCTACCACCAAAAAAGAAGCGCGTTATAAATTACCAGGAGCAACCTGTGTGATAATAAGTGTCCCACACACGCAATTTCAAACCTGCTCTCTCCACCAATTTTCTCACACCTCGAACACACAGATGTTGGGGTAATAATTCCCCCCTTCCCCCCCCCCGGTATTTCTTTTATCAGTACATTCATTACTGCATTACCCTGTGCGCTTTGGTGAGCATTTGGTGTTTATTGTGGAGTTCTCTTTGTGCTGCTGTCTATAAGGGGAAAGTAATGGTTAGGAGAGGTATGTGGATCCTACACTGCAAGGGCGGGCAACTCCGGGGCCACCAACAGGTCAGGTTTTCTGGAAATCCCTGCTTCAGAACAGGTGGCTCAATCAGTGGCTCAGTCGAAGCCACTTGTGCTGAAGCAGGGACTGATTTAGCCACCTGTGCTGAAGCAGGGACTGATGGAGCCACCTGTGCAGAAGCAGGGATATCCTTAAAACCTGACCTGTTGGTGGCCCTTGAGTACAGGAGTTGACCAGCCCTGCCATACTGTATCAACTGAATGATTTAGCTATGGCAGCACAACAATAAATATCAATACAAAGTATCTCCTGCTGCACAGAGAGTGGTCCTCAGAGCGGTTCGACGCCGTCACACCTCCCAGCGACGCCAGGTAAAGTGCAGAGACCTCGCGGCTCACCTGGCACTAGGGAACTGGGTGACACCAAGAGGTCCGTCCCTGGGTGGATGGAGGAAGCTGTCACTTCCCTCGCCTCCCACATACCAAGTGGAGCACAGCAGGGACAGACCTGCGGAGGCCGCTCACATAGCGTCGCACACAACCAACACCTAGGCCCATACCTCAGGAATCTCCCCACATCTCCTACCCCCGCCACACACACACGCACACGCACACGCACACGCACACACACACACACACACACACACACACACACACACACACACACACACACACACACACACACACACACACACACACACACACAGAGAGACATACACACACACACACACACAGAGAGAGACACACACACACACACACACACACACACACAGACAATGGTCGGATTAAATGTTTCTAAAAGCAGCAGTCTGACTCATGAGGAAGAAGGCTGCCGGTCTCGCGAACCCTGTGCTCTTGGTCATTCCTCCTCCCTGAGATACTGAGCCCTACAAATCTGGGGTGCGTTGTCATGGAAACCACACAAACGGAACAATAACTCCTTCATATTTATGATTTCTTTTTTTTTTATGGGGGGAGGGTAATATGAATGGGGTCACGCGCACAAAAGCTGCATCATATTATGATTTTTGGCTCGCCGCGTATTTAGGTAAGGGTCACCGTGTTTTAACCTGTTCACTGCCTGAGGCAGTGTAGGCCCATCTGACAACGACATGGGGTATAACACATAGACTGCAGGCTCCACGTAAAATAATGTCCTTAAAAAGTCCTTACTGTTCCCGCCAGGACGAAGACATCTCGCACGTGGGAGGTATCGGAGAGGCTGCAGCGTGCGGAGATTCCTCAGCAACAGCATCTTCCTCAGCTGAGGCGGGCACGGCACGAGTGGAAGAAGTCAGGGGAGAAGGGTCAGATTAACGGTGGCATTAACCCCTTGGTGGCAGCTGCCTGATTCCTCCCCACCACCACCCTTCCTCCCCCCCACACACGGCAGGGGGACACTGTGACATGATACAGGGCAGGGGGACACTGCGACACTGTGACATGATACACTGCAGGGGGACACGGTGACACAGTGACATGATACACTGCAGGGGGACACTGTGACATGATACACGGCAGGGGGACACGGTGACACTTACATGATACACGGCAAGGGGACACTGTGACACTATACACTGCAGGGGGACACTGCGACACTGTGACATGATACACTGCAGCGGGACACAGTGACATGATACACGGCAGGGGGACACTGTGACACTGTGACATGATACACTGCAGCGGGACACTGTGACATGATACACAGCAGGGGACACTGACAGTGACATGATACATCGCAGGGGGACACTGTGACATGATACAGGGCAGGGGGACACTGCTACACTGTGACATGATACACTGCAGGGGGACACTGCGACACTGACATGATACACGGCAGGGGGACACTGTGACACTGTGACATGATACACGGCAGGGGGACACTGTGACACTGACATGATACACTGCAGGGGGACACTGCGACACTGACATTATACACTGCAGGGGGACACGGTGACACAGTGACATGATACACTGCAGGGGGACACGGTGACACAGTGACACGATACACTGCAGGGGGACACTGTGACATGATATACGGCAGGGGCACACTGTGACACAGTGACATGATACACTGCAGCGGGACACAGTGACATGATATACGGCAGGGGCACACTGTGACACAGTGACATGATACACTGCAGCGGGACACTGGGACACTATACACTGCAGCGGGACACTGTGACACTGTGACATGATACACTGCAGCGGGACACAGTGACATGATACACAGCAGGGGACACTGACTGTGACATGATACATGGCAGGGGGACACAGTGACATGATACACTGCAGGGGGACACAGTAACATGATACACTGCAGGGGGACACATGACAATGACATCATACACTGCAGGGGAACAGGTGACAGTGACATGATACACTGCAGGGGGATACTGTGACACAATACATGGCAGGGGGACACTGTGACATGATAAACTGCAGGAGGACACTGACACTGTGACATGATACACGGCAGGGGGACACTGACACTGTGACATGATACACGGCAGGGGGACACTGACACTGTGACATGATACACGGCAGGGGGACACTGACACTGACATGATACACGGCAGGGGGACACTGTGATACTGTGACATGATACACGGCAAGGGGACACTGTGACACTATACACGGCAAGGGGACACTGTGACATGATACACTGCAGGAGGACACTGTGATACTGTGACATGATACACGGCAGGGGCACACTGTGACATGATACACTGCAGGAGGACACTGTGACACGGTGACATGATACACTACAGGGGACACAGTGACACGGTGACATGATACACTACATGGGACACAGTGACACTGTGTCATGATACACTGCAGGGCGTCACTGTGACATGATACACTGCAGGGGACACGGTGACCTGATACACTGCATGGGACACTGTGACACTGTGACATGATACACGGCAGGGGGACACTGCAGGGGACACTGTGACATGATACATTGCAGGGGGTCACTGTAACACTGTGACATGATAAGCGGGGGAATTTTAAATTCCCCTAAGACCTGCGCTTCCGCAAGCGCGCGGAAGCGCAGGTGAGCCCCTACTAAAGCCGCGCTAATTGCGGCTGTAGGGGCTCAGTGCTGAGCGGGAGCGCGCCTCAGCACGCTTCCGCCAGCAAGCGCTAAACATGGCCAAGGCCTTAAACTTAGACTGAGCCTCTGATTGAGCCATCTGTGCTGAAGCTGGGATATCCTGAAAACCTGACCTGTTGGGGGTTGGAAGTTATAGGGATTTAGGGGTGGTGTTTTCATTGAAGATGGCATGTTCACGTGGTTGCGTAGCAGACTCTCAGTGTAATGATATATATTATTTACACTTCTTTCTCCTGGACGATGAATTTTCCAATTCTTCGCCAATTTTCCGCCCAGATCTTATTAATCGGAGCGTGGAACCTTTCTGGTTAAAGGGGTTTGCCTATTCTTCACCCATCGCACAAACCCCCGCAACGGGCAAATGTCCCAAATAATCATCAATTCCTTACAGATATTTCAAGTTACACGATCCGAAGGCAGCGCGGTGATAAGGCGCTCACTTCTGGGCACTTGCAGTAAAAGGGTGCGTGCAGTCACATGACCTCTTCTGGACAATGGCGGAACTCCAGTGGTAACTGCCCCGCTGTCTCTTTCTGATCCAGTCCTGGTTTCCCTGTGACTGCTATATTGCCGTAAGACCTGAGGAAAGATGTAGGGTTAATATATGTGCATCCCCTGCATGTCTTTCTGTCGAAAAAACGATTCCAGAAAGGGGTAATCTAGTCAGCTGTCAAAATGTGATGTTTCTAATGTGTTTAGTCATGGGGTGGGCAACTCCAGTCCTCAAGTGTGCGGGGGCGGGTGGGCCAAGGGACCAATGAGATTTCACCTAGGGACACAGGACATCCAGACAGGCATACAGTGCTTTCACTAATATAGTATAAGATATATATATATATTTTTTTTTTTACATATTCCAGAGACTATAATAACGGTAAGAAAAATAAAGAAATACCAAGTATTTTATCATCTATTTATTGCAGAACACGAATAGTTATAAAATAATAGGTATTAACAAAATATTAATTAAATAAAAAAAAGTGGTGATACAATGAGGTTAAAACTCACTACATTTATTCAGTGGATCTGAGCACTTTGGGGAACTTTGCTTTAAATGATGAGAACCCTTACAGTTTTGTTAAAAAAAAATGTAAATGTAACATTGGGTTTAAAGCATAAATATAGTATATACTTTTCTGAGAGCGAGGTCTTTATTTCTTGGGACCCTTCCTTTTCTTGAGATGCTGTGTTGACAGAATCAGGGAAATGTTCCCTTATTTTGTGTAACAGTGTAAATAACAAATTCACCTGGGCAAGTTCATTCATTTCCCTCTGCTGTGTGGGATATGACTAAAAACTAGGTCCCCAGGAGGCCAGGCGGCTTCTCCGAAAATACTGGATACAATGGTGAACGGTGTAACGGGCTCGAGACACACACACACACACACACAACCTCTCACCACTCCATGCTGTTTCCTCCTCTCCTTGGCCCCACCCACAGGCTCCTGACACCTCCTGATTGGCTGTATTACCCAGCAGCAGCCAATCGGGATGGAGGAAACTGCCCAGCCCCCTAGCAACAGCTCTGTTCTCTCCCTGCTCTGGGAAATCCCGCGGTCCCCCCAAGCCGGTCAGGTCACAATGTCCAGAGAGGTAATACCGGTATACACATACATGTCCAGAGAGGTAATACCGGTATACACATAGACACCCAGAGAGGTAATACCGGTATACACATACATGTCCAGAGAGGTAATACCGGTATACACATAGACACCCAGAGAGGTAATACCGGTATACACATACATGTCCAGAGAGGTAATACCGGTATACACATAGACACCCAGAGAGGTAATACCGGTATACACATACACGCCCAGAGAGGTAATACCGGTATACACATACACGCCCAGAGAGGTAATACTGGTATACACATCACGCCCAGAGAGGTAATACCGGTATACACATACACGCCCAGAGCGGTAACACCGGTATACACATACACGCCCAGAGAGGTAATACCGATATACACCTACACACCCAGAGAGGTAATACCGGTATACACATAGACACCCAGAGAGGTAATACCGGTATACACATACATGTCCAGAGAGGTAATACCGGTATACACATACAGTAGACACCCAGAGAGGTAATACCAGTATACACATACATGTCCAGAGAGGTAATACCGGTATACACATAGACACCCAGAGAGGTAATACCGGTATACACATACACGCCCAGAGAGGTAATACCGGTATACACATACACGCCCAGAGAGGTAATACTGGTATACACATCACGCCCAGAGAGGTAATACCGGTATACACATACACGCCCAGAGCGGTAACACCGGTATACACATACACGCCCAGAGAGGTAATACCGATATACACCTACACACCCAGAGAGGTAATACCGGTATACACATACATGCCCAGAGAGGTAATACCGGTATACACATACACGCCCAGAGAAGTAATACCGGTATACACACACGCCCAGAGAGGTACTACCGGTATACACATACACGCCCAGAGAGGTAATACCGGTATACACACACACGCCCAGAGAGGTAATACCGATATACACATACACACCCAGAGAGGTAATACGGTATACACATACACACCCAGAGAGGTAATACCGGTATACACATACACCCCCAGAGAGGTAATACCGGTAAACACATACACGCCCAGAGAGGTAATACTGGTATACACATACACGCCCAGAGAGGTAATACCGGTATACACATACACGCCCAGAGAGGTAATACCGGTATACACATACACGCCCAGAGAGGTAATACCGGTATACACATACACATGCCCAGAGAGGTAATACCGGTATACACATACACGCCCAGAGAGGTAATACCGGTATACACGTACACGCCCAGAGAGGTAATACCGGTATACACATACACGCCCAGAGAGGTAATACCGGTATACACATACACACCCAGAGAGGTAATACCGGTATACACATACACGCCCAGAGAGGTAATACCAGTATACACATACACGCCCAGAGAGGTAATACCGGTACACACATACACGCCCAGAGAGGTAATACCGGTACACACATACACGCCCAGAGAGGTAATACCGGTATACACATACACGCCCAGAGAGGTAATACCGGTATACACATACACGCCCAGAGAGGTAATACCGGTACACACATACACGCCCAGAGAGGTAATACCGGTATACACATACAGGTCCCGAGAGGTAATACCGGTATACACATACACGCCCAGAGAGGTAATACCGGTATACACATACACGCCCAGAGAGGTAATACCGGTATACACATACACGCCCAGAGAGGTAATACCGGTATACACATACAGGCCCCGAGAGGTAATACCGGTATACACATACACGCCCAGAGAGGTAATACCGGTATACACATACACGCCCAGAGAGGTAATACCGGTATACACATACACGCCCAG
The DNA here is from genome assembly GCF_040206685.1 of Ascaphus truei. Lineage (NCBI taxonomy): Eukaryota > Metazoa > Chordata > Amphibia > Anura > Ascaphidae > Ascaphus > Ascaphus truei. The sequence continues at coordinate 16,814,926 of NC_134504.1, forward strand.
AGAGGTAATACCGGTATACACATACACGCCCAGAGAGGTAATACCGTTATACACATACACGCCCAGAGAGGTAATACCGGTATACACGCCCAGAGAGGTAATACCGGTATACACATACACGCCCAGAGAGGTAATACCGGTATACACGCCCAGAGAGGTAATACCGGTATACACATACACGCCCAGAGAGGTAATACCGGTATACACATACACGCCCAGAGAGGTAATACCGGTATACACATACACGCCCAGAGAGGTAATACCGGTATACACATACACGCCCAGAGAGGTAATACCGGTATACACATACACGCCCAGAGAGGTAATACCGGTATACACATATACGCCCAGAGAGGTAATACCGGTATACACATACACGCCCAGAGAGGTAATACCGGTATACACATACACGCCCAGAGAGGTAATACCGGTATACACATACACGCCCAGAGAGGTAATACCGGTATACACATACACGCCCAGAGAGGTAATACCGGTATACACATACACACCCAGAGAGGTAATACCGGTATACACATACACGCCCAGAGAGGTAATACCGGTATACACATACACGCCCAGAGAGGTAATACCGATATACACATACACGCACAGAGAGGTAATACCGGTATACACATACACGCCCAGAGAGGTAATACCGGTATACACATACACGCCCAGAGAGGTAATACCGTTATACACATACACGCCCAGAGAGGTAATACCGGTATACACGCCCAGAGAGGTAATACCGGTATACACATACACGCCCAGAGAAGTAATACCGGTATACACATACACGCCCAGAGAGGTAATACCGGTATACACATACACGCCCAGAGAGGTAATACCGGTATACACATACACGCCCAGAGAGGTAATACCGGTATACACATACACGCCCAGAGAGGTAATACCGGTATACACATACACGCCCAGAGAGGTAATACCGGTATACACATACACGCCCAGAGAGGTAATACCGGTATACACGCCCAGAGAGGTAATACCGGTATACACATACACGCCCAGAGAGGTAATACCGATATACACATACACGCACAGAGAGGTAATACCGGTATACACATACACGCCCAGAGAGGTAATACCGGTATACACATACACGCCCAGAGAGGTAATACCGTTATACACATACACGCCCAGAGAGGTAATACCGGTATACACGCCCAGAGAGGTAATACCGGTATACACATACACGCCCAGAGAAGTAATACCGGTATACACATACACGCCCAGAGAGGTAATACCGGTATACACATACACGCCCAGAGAGGTAATACCGGTATACACATACACGCCCAGAGAGGTAATACCGGTATACACATACACGCCCAGAGAGGTAATACCGGTATACACATTCACGCCCAGAGAGGTAATACCGGTATACACGCCCAGAGAGGTAATACCGGTATACACATACACGCCCAGAGAGGTAATACCGGTATACACATACACGCCCAGAGAGGTAATACCGGTATACACATACACGCCCAGAGAGGTAATACCGGTATACACATACACGCCCAGAGAGGTAATACCGGTATACACATACACGCCCAGAGAGGTAATACCGGTATACACATACACGCCCAGAGAGGTAATACCGGTATACACATACACGCCCAGAGAGGTAATACCGGTATACACATACACGTCCAGAGAGGTAATACCGGTATACACATACACGCCCAGAGAGGTAATACCGGTATACACATACACCCCCAGAGAGGTAATACCGGTATACACATACACGCCCAGAGAGGTAATACCGGCATAGACATACACGTCCAGAGAGGTAATACCGGTATACACATACACACCCAGAGAGGTAATACCGGTATACACATACACCCCCAGAGAGGTAATACCGGTATACACATACACGCCCAGAGAGGTAATACCGGTATACACATACACGCCCAGAGAGGTAATACCGGTATACACATACACGCCCAGAGAGGTAATACCGGTATACACATACACCCCCAGAGAGGTAATACCGGTATACACATACACGCCCAGAGAGGTAATACCGGTATACACACACGCCCAGAGAGGTAATACCGGTATACACATACACCCCCAGAGAGGTAATACCGGTATACACATACACGCCCAGAGAGGTAATACCGGCATACACATACACGCACATATACCTCTCATTTTACAATACTGGACCCCTGGCAGCCCTACGACGCAGACCCTTGCAGTATATGAAGCGTTTTCGTGGCTCTCATTAACTCTTTTTTCCTTCTCCTCCTTAGCGAGTGATTATTGACACGAGAGACATCTTAAACGTGACCCATGGAATAATCATCTAATAATAATAATCATCTCTCCATTTCTCTCTACTCCCTAAAAAAAAAAGAAGCAAAATGAATCCACTTCTGCATTTTGTATTTTCTGGAAAATGCCGAATTCTCTTTTTAAGGTTCAAATATGAAATGCACTTTTGGGGGTTACATGCCCTATTCACAAGCTGGCGGTAACTGGTTGCAGAAGTGAGTTCATTTATCTTGTGTCATAGGTCCTTATTTTATAAAGGGCGATGTCACCCTGACCCGGCGCGATACCACCCTGACCCGGCGCGATACCACCCTGACCCGGCGCTGGGCGATACCACCCTGACCCGGCGCGATACCACCCTGACCCGGCGCGATACCACCCTGACCCGGCGCTGGGCGATACCACCCTGACCCGGCGCTGGGCGATATCACCCTGACCCGGCGCGATACCACCCTGACCCGGCGCGATACCACCCTGACCCGGCGCTGCGCGATACCACCCTGACCCGGCGCTGGGCGATATCACCCTGACCCGGCGCTGGGCGATACCACCCTGACCCGGCGCTGCGCGATACCACCCTGACCCGGCGCTGCGCGATATCACCCTGACCCGGCGCGATACTACCCTGACCCGGCGCTGCGCGATATCACCCTGACCCGGCGCGATACCACCCTGACCCGGCACTGGGCGATATCACCCTGACCCGGCACTGGGCGATATCACCCTGACCCGGCGCTGGGCGATATCACCCTGACCCGGCGCTGCGCGATACCACCCTGACCCGGCACTGCGCGATATCACCCTGACCCGGCGCTGCGCGATATCACCCTGACCCGGCGCGATACCACCCTGACCCGGCACTGGGCGATATCACCCTGACCCGGCGCTGGGCGATATCACCCTGACCCGGCGCTGCGCGATATCACCCTGACCCGGCGCTGGGCGATATCACCCTGACCCGGCGCTGGGCGATATCACCCTGACCCGGCGCTGGGCGATATCACCCTGACCCGGCGCTGGGCGATACCACCCTGACCCGGCGCTGCGCGATACCACCCTGACCCGGCGCTGCGCGATATCACCCTGACCCGGCACTGGGCGATACCACCCTGACCCGGCGCTGGGCGATATCACCCTGACCCGGCGCTGGGCGATACCACCCTGACCCGGCGCTGGGCGATATCACCCTGACCCGGCGCTGCGCGATATCACCCTGACCCGGCGCTGGGCGATACCACCCTGACCCGGCGCTGGGCGATATCACCCTGACCCGGCGCTGGGCGATACCACCCTGACCCGGCGCTGCGCGATATCACCCTGACCCGGCGCTGGGCGATACCACCCTGACCCGGCGCTGCGCGATATCACCCTGACCCGGGGCTGCGCGATATCACCCTGACCCGGCGCTGGGCGATACCACCCTGACCCGGCGCTGGGCGATATTACCCTGACCCGGCGCTGCGCGATATCACCCTGACCCGGCGCTGCGCGATACCACCCTGACCCGGCGCTGCGCGATATCACCCTGACCCGGCGCTGGGCGATACCACCCTGACCCGGCGCTGCGCGATACCACCCTGACCCGGCGCTGCGCGATATCACCCTGACCCTGCGCTGCGCGATACCACCCTGACCCGGCGCTGCGCGATATCACCCTGACCCGGCGCTGCGCGATATCACCCTGACCCGGCGCTGCGCGATATCACCCTGACCCGGCGCGATATCACCCTGACCCAGCGCTGCGCGATATCACCCTGACCCGGCGCTATATCACCCTGACCCAGCGCTGCGCTATATCACCCTGACCCGGCGCTGCGCGATATCACCCTGACCCGGCGCTGGGCGATATCACCCTGACCCGGCGCTGGGCGATATCACCCTGACCCGGCGCTGCGCGATATCACCCTGACCCGGCGCTGCGCGATATCACCCTGACCCGGCGCTGCACGATATCACCCTGACCCGGCGCTGCGCGATATCACCCTGACCCGGCGCTGGGCGATATCACCCTGACCCGGCGCTGGGCGATATCACCCTGACCCGGCGCTGGGCGATATCACCCTGACCCGGCGCTGCGCGATATCACCCTGACCCGGCGCTGCGCGATATCACCCTGACCTGGCGCTGGGCGATATCACCCTGACCCGGCGCGATATCACCCTGACCCGGCGCTGTGCAATATCACCCTGACCCGGCGCTGCGCGATATCACCCTGACCCGGCGCTGCGCGATACCACCCTGACCCGGCGCTGCGCGATATCACCCTGACCCGGCGCTGCGCGATATCACCCTGACCCGGCGCTGGGCGATATCACCCTGACCCGGCGCTGGGCGATATCACCCTGACCCGGCGCTGGGCGATACCACCCTGACCCGCGCTGCGCGATACCACCCTGACCCGGCGCTGCGCGATACCACCCTGACCCGGTGCTGGATGATACCACCCTTACCGGTGCCAACGCATAGAAAGCCCGATCGGCATGAGCGGCGCAATGTTCATGGCTGCGCTGCAGCGCTGGATCTGTGTAACCGTGACGGCCATTTAAATACTGACGCTGTGCTGGGTACAGGAGGGACAGGATTCGGGAATGCCGTTTAAAGGCCAGCGGTACTAACCGCGGCTAAGGCCTAATGCCTAGAGCTCTGCGCTTCCAGATCTCCGTGGCGCCAGTCTCCCGGAAATGTAGCATCATTGCTCTCAGACTTTAATATACCATTTTTTGTAATTATTTTTCGTTAAAATCCCATTTTTTTATTCAGAACCCCTCAAATCTCAGTGAAGCTGCTCTTGGACTTCACATATCACACCTTAAGGCGCAGGTGCACAACACGGTGCCAAGCGTTCGCACGCCTGTGCTCGTATTCATATCAATGGGAGCAGAGGCGTGCCGGTGCTTAGCACCGTGTTGTGAATCTGGGCCCAAGTGAGCGCACCAATTAGCCACTTACTGGCTTTTTATAAAACAAAAAGAAACACACCAGGCTTGCAACGTGTATATCACCTTTAGTACAGTGTATATTTATTGCAAACAATGATACACAGGAGGGTACGTTTCACAATGTCGACAAAAGGATCGGCAAAAGAAAACAGCGATAGTCACAAAATAATAAACACAAAGAGATGAACAAGTTTCAACCGCGACAATGAAAGAGATGGAGTCAGCTGTGGCGGGTTTTTTTAAGTTAAAGGAATATTTATGGCCGGCTTTTCATAAGGACGGCATTAAAGCTGCAGTTCAGTCTATATCCTGCATGTGTGTTTTTTTTAATAAATCAGTTCTGTAGTAAGAAAAAATACTTTTAGCATTTTCTGTTTTTAAAAAAACAACAACTTTGAAAGACCAATTTTCTTGTATTCTATTTTAACAGCCATTTGCTAAGGCACTGCCCCTTCATGTCCTGTCACAAGCCCTGGCACACCCCTTTGTCAGCCCTGCCCTCCCTCTAGCACATGTCAGTGCAGGAGTGCTCATGAATATTCATGAGCTTCTACTGAGTGACAGAAGCAGAAGAAAAACAGATCCCTTCACTAATTATGTCACCAAATTTCGCCTATCAATACATGGAGAACGAATTGACCTGCAGCTATGCAGTTCTTTAGGTAATTAGAGATTGCACACATGAAACTATTGAAGTAAAAAAATTAATTTAAAAAAAAAGACTGAACTGCAGCTTTAATTAACCCAGGGGGGGGCTCAACGACAGTCCTCAAGCCCCCCCCCCCCCCCCAACAAGTCAGGTTTTCAGGATATCCCAGCGTCGAAGACTGAGCCTCTGATTGAGCCACGTGTGCTGAAGCGGGGACTGATTGAGCCACCTGTGCTGAGGCTATCCTGCAAATCCGACCTGTTTGGGGGAGGCTTGAGGACAGGAGTTGAGCCCCCCTGAATTAAGGAAGGCTCTGTGGTGTCTAAACATTACAAATATAACCTGTAACATTTTATTTTTCTAAGCAAATGATAAAAACCGTTCACCGTTCGCAACGGTTATTTCTGCAACGTTTTTCCTTTCTGTAAGGATTTGCTTAGAGAAGGCATATATATATATATATACTGTTGATTTAACAGCGGATATATCAATCGTGTGCGTGATCTGCTGCTTTGTATGATTCCTGCCACCGATCTGTTTCAACCATGTCATTTTCGAGCCACGGGAAGGAACGCCGAGTGTAAAGGGAAGCAAAAAAAAACAAAAAACAAGTGACAGAGAACAAAACAAAAAAAAACATAATTTAACAAGAAGCGTTCAGTCTTCCGAGAGCGGAGTGAGCAGCATGCTAACATAATGTCACAAAAATTAAGAAGTACGGAGATCCTTTTATGTGGCGGTCTGGGTGTTTTTTAGTTGTTTTTTTTATAAGCATTTATTTTTTTCTCTTCCTTTCATCGGATTATTACTTCTTTTTTTTATTTATTATAATAAAATAAATTAAGATATGCTTTTCTTTCTGGCATAAAAAATGTGTTTTGAAATCTGGAGACAGGTTCGGGAGTTTTCACCCCTTCTTTGCTGGACAGGGTTGTAGAGGTGAAGGTTTAAGGTCACTTGGTTTGAATCAGGGTTTGTCAGGCACCGTGTGAAGGGTCAGGCTTGGACATTGAGTGTGATATTGGCACTTGGGTGTAATTGTGGAAATAAATTCCCGATGTGTTTGTTTTAGCGCTAGCTTTAAGTCATAATGGTATCAAACAAACAAAATTAAGAACTTCTAATATACAGCATTTAAAATTCTGCATTACAAAAGGTTAAGAGGCCTAACTCCTGCTCAGACGCCTCTCTTAATTACTTATCCAAACGGTCCGATCCGTTATTAAAAAACGTTATGCAAGAATAAACTTCTGTACAAAAATACGATTGCAAGAAAAAATTAAGAGTGTATAGATTTTTTTTTTTTTTTACAAAAAAAAACTAGTTGAGCAGAAAAAAGGAGCATTTTTCTTTAAAAAAAAAAAAAAAAGACGTTTTCTAAATATAAATGTATAAACCCCCACAAAAAAAGGCAATGAATCATACACAGTACATACTAAAAAAAAGTATTTCTGGTGGAGAATAGTCCTCACAGAGGATCTGCTCTTTTATATATATATATATATATTTTTTTTTAATTACGACTAAAAACATAATAATTACAAAGTCCTCCGAACAGCCAAGAAATTGCTTTTCAAAAAAGTCTCTCTGTTCGCTCCCTCTGGGTTGATATAGGTCACAAGTCCGTTTACGGGAATCACACTCGTTCTCGCTGGTTGCCAGCAGAGGGCGCTAAGCCCTGTGCGGTATGAAGGGCGCCACGCCCCATACGGGAAGATGGGCACCACGCTTTTCGCCGGTGAGCGATGCTTTGACAAATTGTCTGGTAAAGTCAGCCCCCCTACCTGCCTCTTTATGGCCTGGTCAGCTGTGTGTAGACAGGCTGCTCCCAGTGCTGTGGGCTATGTGTTTGGGGGATAGAGGGCACCCCTGTCGTGTCTGCGATGGGAGTGTACATGGGACGTTGGCTTGGGTTCATGTAGCTGAAGGTAGAGTAGAGGCTGGAGCTCTGGCCGGCGGCGTGGCTGTAGTAGGAGTTGGAGCCCTGATGTTCGGCGTAGTCATATTGTGAGCGTGTGATGGTAGGGTAAGAGGCGCCGTAATGTTGCAGGTTGAAAGAGCTGTAGTTGAGTTGTTGGGGCGAATGCTGTTGCTGTTGGTCGCTGTAATGGCTGGGGCTCAACTGCTCTGTCTTGATGTGTGTTCTCTGCTGGGATTGGCTCTGCTCGCTGTTCAGGGTAGACAGCGCCTGCTGCTGCGCCTGCTGCTGCTTGGACATCCAAGCGTGACCTGCCCCCGTGCCAGCACTGGACGCGCTGCTGATGCCGTAGCTGCCGGTGTAGGTCACCTGCGTGGAGGCGACTCCCGGGTGGCCGTTGGGCGGGAGGTATTGGTCAAACTCGTTGACGTCGAAGGTCTCGATGTTGGAGATGACCTCGCTGCTCAGCTCCCCGATGTCAACGTCTCGGAAGTCGATGTGGGGAGGCTGCCGGCCGTTCTCCTGCACGGGGCGACCTTCCCGTTTCAGGTCCGGCTTGCCTGGCTGAGCGTCGGTTTTGGGGGTGGTGGGAGGGGTTGGAGGACCCTGGGACTGGCCTGCAGGAAACAGAACACAACGGGTCCGTTATTACATTGGCGCCGATCATTAGAACTTGTTACTGCTGCAGTCTCGCTGACAAGTTGTGAATATCTCATTTGATATATTTATATGTCCCAGCTTCAGCACAAGTGGCTCAGAGCCTCTGATTGAGCCACCTGTGCTGAAGCTGGGATATCCTGAGAACCTGACCTGTTGGAGGGGGTGGGGGGCTTGAGGACAGGGGTTGAGCGCCCCCTGCCTTATATCCCAGCTCCGCTAACCCACGAAATCTAAAGCCAACCCTTTTTAAGCAGGTGCTACATAATGACCCTACAATAACATGGTTAATGGTTAACTGCAGATTCCCCTTTCATCTGCACAGCGAGAGGTTAACCCTCTGGTTACTGGCGGGAGAAGAGGTTGGGTGTACGGACCGGTCCCATTGCCACACACGCACATGCGATGGCATTTACACGCCGTGAGCGCCTGTAATGCCCAAAGCGCATTTGCTGGGGAGAAGACGGGATTACTGTGGGTCCCGTAAAGCAAGTGGGTGATCAATTCGCGCCAAGCACCAGCGACCACGCCAAGCACCAGCGACCACGCTAAGCACCAGCGACCACGCCAAGCACCAGCGACCACGCTAAGCACCAGCAGCCACGCTAAGCACCAGCTACCACGCAAAGCACCAGCTACCATGCCAAGCACCAGCGACCACGCTAAGCACCAGCAACCACGCTAAGCACCAGCTACCACGCCAAGCACCAGCGACCATGGTAAGCACCAGCTACCACGCCAAGCACCAGCTGCCACGCCAAGCACCAGCTGCCACGCCAAGCACCAGCTGCCACGTCAAGCACCAGCTGCCACACCAAGCACCAGCAACCACGCCAAGCACCGTCGACCACGCCAAGCACCAGCAACCACGCCAAGCACCAGCTACCACACCAATCACCAGCTACCACGCCAAGCACCAGCTAGCACGCCAAGCACCAGCTACCACGCCAAGCACCATCGACCACGCCAAGCACCAGCTACCCGCACCACACCAAGCACCAGCTACCATGCCAAGCACCAGCTACCCGCACCACGCCAAGCACCAGCTACCCGCACCACGCCAAGCACCAGCTACCATGCCAAGCACCATCGACCACGCCAAGCACCAGCTACCCGCACCACGCCAAGCACCAGCTACCATGCCAAGCACCATCGACCACGCCAAGCACCAGCTACCCGCACCTTGCCGAGCACCAGCTACCACGCCGAGCACCAGCTACCACGCCAAGCACCAGCGACCACGCCAAGCACCAGCGACCACGCCAAGCACCAGCAACCACGCCGAGCACCAGCTACCACGCCAAGCACCAGCAACCACGCCAAGCACCAGCAACCACGCCAAGCACCAGTTACCCGCACCAGCTACCACGCCAAGCACCAGCAACCACGCCAAGCACCAGCAACCACGCCAAGCACCAGTTACCCGCACCAGCTACCACGCCGAGCACCAGCAACCACGCCAAGCACCAGCAACCACGCCAAGCACCAGTTACCCGCACCAGCTACCACGCCGAGCACCAGCAACCACGCCAAGCACCAGTTACCACACCAAGCACCAGTGGCCATGCCAGACATATCACTAATCCCAGCTAAAATACTCCTGCATCATACGTGTGTGTGTGTATGTGTATGTGTATGTATATACACACACACACACACACACACACATAAAGCGTGTCCACACTAATAGATACACAGTACATGTATTTGTAGGAGTTCCATGCCTCTTAATGAGAACCCACACACCCCACCCGCATACATATACACACACACACACACCCGCATACATACACACACACACACACCCGCATACATATACACACACACACCCCACCCGCATACATATACACACACACACACACACACACACCCGCATACATATACACACACACCCCCACCCGCATACATATACACACACACACACCCACCCGCATACATATACACACACCCCCCCACCCGCATACATATACACACACACCCACCCGCATACATATACACACACACCCCCCCACCCGCATACATATACACACACACACACACACACCCGCATACATATACACACACCCCCACCCGCATACATATACACACACACACCCCCCCACCCGCATTCATATACACACACCCCCCCACCCGCATACATATACACACACACACACCCCCCCACCCGCATACATATACACACACACACACACCCCACCCGCATACATATACACACACACAAACCCCCACCCGCATACATATACACACACACAAACCCCCACCCGCATACATACACACACACACACACACCCACACACTCCCACCCGCATACATACACACACACACACCCACCCGCATACATATACACACACACACCCCCACCCGCATACATATACACACACACACCCCCACCCGTATACATATACACACACACCCCCCCACCCGCATACATATACACACACACACACCCGCATACATATACACACACACACCCGCATACATATACACACACACACCCACCCACCTGCATACATATACACACACCCCCCCACCCACATACATATACACACACACACCCCACCCGCATACATATACACACACACACCCCACCCGCATACATATACACACACACACAAACACCCCCCCACCCGCATACATATACACACACACACCCCCACCCGCATACATATACACACACACACACCCCACCCGCATACATATACACACACACACACAAACACCCCCCCCCCACCCGCATACATATACACACACACACCCCCACCCGCATACATATACACACACACACACCACCCACCCGCATACATATACACACACACACAAACACCCCCCCCACCCGCATACATATACACACACACACACACCCGCATACATACACACACACACACACACACCCGCATACATATACACACACACACCCCACCCGCATACATATACACACACACACACACACACCCGCATACATATACACACACACCCCCACCCGCATACATATACACACACACACACCCACCCGCATACATATACACACACCCCCCCACCCGCATACATATACACACACACACACCCACCCGCATACATATACACACACACACCCCCACCCGCATACATATACACACACACACACACACCCGCATACATATACACACCCCCCCACCCGCATACATATACACACACACACACCCCCACCCGCATTCATATACACACACCCCCCCACCCGCATACATATACACACACACACACCCCCCCACCCGCATACATATACACACACACACACACCCCACCCGCATACATATACACACACACAAACCCCCACCCGCATACATATACACACACACAAACCCCCACCCGCATACATACACACACACACACACCCACACACTCCCACCCGCATACATACACACACACACACACACCCACACGCATACATATACACACACACACCCCCACCCGCATACATATACACACACACACACACCCGTATACATATACACACACACACCCCCACCCGCATACATATACACACACACACACACACCCGCATACATATACACACACACACCCGCATACATATACACACACACACCCACCCACCTGCATACATATACACACACCCCCCCACCCACATACATATACACACACACACCCCACCCGCATACATATACACACACACACCCCACCCGCATACATATACACACACACACAAACACCCCCCCACCCGCATACATATACACACACACACACACACCCGCATACATATACACACACACACACCCCACCCGCATACATATACACACACACACAAACACCCCCCCCCCACCCGCATACATATACACACACACACCCCCACCCGCATACATATACACACACACACACCACCCACCCGCATACATATACACACACACACAAACACCCCCCCCACCCGCATACATATACACACACACACAAACCCCCCCCCACCCGCATACATATACACACACACACAAACACCCCCCCACCCGCATACATATACACACACACACAAACACCCCCCCACCCGCATACATATACACACATACACAAACACCCCCCCACCCGCATACATATACACACACACACAAACACCCCCCACCCGCATACATATACACACACACACAAACACACACCCCCACCCGCATACATATACACACACACACCCCCCCACCCGCATACATATACACAAACACCCACCCGCATACATATACACACACAAACACACACCCCCACCCGCATACATATACACACACACCCCCCCCACCCGCATACATATACACACACACACCCCCCACCCGCATACATATATACACACACACCCCCCACCCGCATACATATACACACACACACACCCCCACCCGCATACATATACACACACACACACCCCACCCGCATACATATATACACACACACCCCCACCCGCATACATATATACACACACAAACACCCACCCGCATACATATACACACACAAACACCCCCCCACCCGCATACATATACACACACACACCCCACCCGTATACATATATACACACACACCCCACCCGCATACATACATATATACACACACAAACACCCACCCGCATACATATACACACACAAACACCCACCCCCACCCGCATACATATACACACACACACAAACACACACCCCCACCCGCATACATATACACACACACCCCCCCACCCGCATACATATACACACACACACACACACCCCCACCCGCATACATATACACACACACACAAACACACACCCCCACCCGCATACATATACACACACACACCCCCCACCTGCATACATATATACACACACACCCCCACCCGCATACATATACACCCCCCCTCCACCCGCATACATATACACACACACACACCCCCACCAGCATACATATACACACATCCCCCCTCCACCCGCATACATATACACACATTCCCCCTCCACCCGCATACATATACACACACCCCCCCACCCGCATACATATACACACACACAAACACCCACCCGCATACATATACACACACACCCTCCACCCGCATACATATACACACATCCCCCCTCCACCCGCATACATATACACACACACCCCCCCACCCGCATACATATACACACACACAAACACCCACCCGCATACATATACACACACACACCCTCCACCCGCATACATATACACACACGCCCCCACCCGCATACATATACACACACACAAACACCCACCCTCATACATATACACACACACACCCCACCCGCATACATATACACACCCACCCTTACCCACATACATATACACACACACCCCTCCACCCGCATACATATACACACACCCCTCCCCACCCGCATACATATACACACACACCCCACCCGCATACATATACACACACCCCACCCGCATACATATACACACACACACACACCCCACCCGCATACATATACACACACCCCCCCCCACCCGCATACATATAAACACACAACCCCCCCACCCGCATACATACACACACCCCTCCCCACCCGCATACATATACACACACAACCCCCCCACCTGCATACATATACACACACACACCCCACCCGCATACATATACACACACCCCCACCCGCATGCATATACACACACACCCCCACCCGCATACATATACACACACCCCACCCCCATACATATACACACACCCCACCCCCACCCGCATACATATACACACACACACACCCCCACCCGCATACATATACACACACACACACCCCCACCCACATACATATACACACACTCCCCCCCCCACCCGCATACATATACACACACACACCCCCCCACCCGCATACATATACACACACACACCCCACCCGCATACATATACACACACACACCCCCACCCGCATACATATATACACCCCCCCCACCCGCATACATATACACACACCCCCAACACGCATACATATACATACACACCCCCACCCGCATACATATACACACACAGAGACCCCACCCGCATACATATACACACACACTTCACCCGCATATATACACACACACACACACACACACACACACCCACATATATACACACACACCCCACCTGCATACAATAACACACACACCCCACCCGCATACATACATACACACTCACACCGTGTATATATATATTGTATATATAAACAACAGGTATTACCAGATCTTCACCCGGAAAGAAGAGACAGCACACAGCCAAGTTGAAATAACAATATATAGAGGTAACAAAAACCAAAGCACTATATCCGTCGGATGAAGATCTGGTAATACCTGGTGTTTTAATATCGCATATGGGATAAGCATCAGCTCTTCATTGTTTACAGAGTGCCTGCTGCCTTGTTTCCCCTATATTGTATATATATATATATATATATATATATATATATATATATATATAATATATATTATATGTGGGTGGTGTGTATATATATATACAGTGGTTGACAAATCACCAAACAATCTACTCGCCACCTAGTACCAAACGTGTGCTGCTTGGGCTAATATTTACTCGCCCGGGGCTTAAATCCACTCGCCCGGGGCGAGCAAATGTATAGGTTTGTCGAACACTGTATATATATATATTATTGAAGCTCGGCTAACACGGTACTGATACCTCTACATGTATATATATATATATGTATGTATGTGTGTATAAAGATATCTATATATACACACACACGTATGAAAAAATATATATATACATACACACACACAAATAGAAATGCACAGCTGCAATCTGCAAGCAATATACGGGACAGGTTTAAGAAGCTTCGCCTTTTAGAGCGTTAATATTTCCTGCATTTCCCCGACCAGAGAGCACTGCCCTCCCCCCCCCACCCCCGGGTTAACCCATCGCTGCCAAAGTAGGGCCAGCCACGCATCACTTGCCGGCCTCTCTGGCAGCGCAGGGGTTAACCCCCCCCCCCCCCCCTCCACGCCCCACGCGTGTGAATGGGATAGAAGGAGCGTGCCGTACCTGAGTGCTCCCCGGGCGAGTGCACCTCGCTCATGCTGGACGCGGAGTGGGGCGAGTCGGCCTGCAGGGCCTTGAAGATGGCGGTGGGCGAGATGTGGGTTTGCTCCGAGCCGTCCTCCTGCTCCGACTGCCCGTTCTTGACCGACTTCCTGCGGCGCGGCTGGTATTTGTAGTCGGGGTGATCCTTCTTGTGCTGGATCCTCAGCCTCTCGGCTTCCTCCACGAAGGGACGCTTCTCGCCCTCGTTCAGCAGCCTGGGGGAGAAGAGGAGCAGTGGCCCCCAGTCAGTCTCTCTGCTAACATACTCTGCGCTGTGCAGTGATACTAAGCATCTCTATGTGGCAGGCCCGGGTATACCTGCAGCACTCCTCAAGGGCCACCAACAGGTCAGGTTTTCAGGATATCCCTGCTTCTGCACATGTGGCTCAGTCAGCCCCTGCGTCAGCACAGGTCTTTGACTGAGCTACCTGTGCTGAAGCAGGAATATCCTGAAAACCTGACCTGTTGGTGACCCTTGAGGACTAGAGTGGTCCGTCCCTGACCTGCAGGCTGCCGTGTATATTGATTGGGGGTCTCCATGCCAAATTAATACATTGAATAAAACCAAAACAAATCTGCCTGAAGGAGGGAGCTTTCTCGCCCAGTGAGCTAGCACTCTTTTTAACCACGAGTAAGCTATTAAAGGTCTCGCGTCTACCTTTTCTTTGTCTATTCTACAGGGCACAGCCCAATCCTCTACTACTTGCAATGAAACCTGGTATCGCTATACTCTGATAAGTGCACGCCCTGACAATGAAAAACATTCTGCACTGTATGATGATGCCGAGTATCTCTGCAAACTTACAACCCCTTGAAAAATGACCATGGTTTTATAATGATGGCAGGGAACTTTCTGACCATTGAACATGCCATGATATGGCTCTATACATTTCCAGTCCACTAAACGCCTTTTCTCATCACAGAAATGCCAATTTAACCCTTTCACTGCCAGAGGTTTTTTTTGTGTTTTTTTTAATGCTGACATTAAAAAGAGTTAAAATAGCTTCAACAACAGGTACCCTTGCCAGGTCTGCCATGCAGTAAATATCTTTGTAGCCCGGTGACTTTCTGTTATCTGTCACAACAGGTTCTATAAACTAGAACCGCTAAAGCCAGATCGGGTAAAAGAGAGAGGGAGGAAAGGAAAAAAAAACCCCAATAGCCTTTGAGCTAGATAAATTTACTTTTACAATCTCCGAAGCCTTTGAAACCATCAGATAAAGGAAGCAATAATTCCTTTGAAGTGGTTGGAGTAACATCTATCAGAGGGGTGCTCAACTCCTGCCCTCAACAGGTCAGGTCCCCCCTCCCCCCCCCCCCAACAGGTCAGGTTTTCAGGATATCCCAGCTTCAGCACAGGTGGCTCAATCAGAGGCTCAGTCGAGCCTCTGATTGAGCCACCTGTGCTGAAGCAGGGACTTATTGAGCC
Source organism: Ascaphus truei (assembly GCF_040206685.1). NCBI lineage: Eukaryota > Metazoa > Chordata > Amphibia > Anura > Ascaphidae > Ascaphus > Ascaphus truei. The sequence goes on from NC_134504.1 coordinate 16,831,849, forward strand.
ACCTGTGCAGAAGCAGGGGCTTATTGGGCCACCTGTGCAGAAGCAGGGACTTATTGGGCCACCTGTGCAGAAGCAGGGACTTATTGGGCCACCTGTGCAGAAGCTGAACCTGACCTGTTGGGGGGGATAGTTAGAGGACTGTGGTTGAGCACCCACGGTCTATCGTGCCAGATAGCGGCGGAGGCGGCGTACTGCTCCGCACCCTACAACCTCCACCTGAGCTACTCAGCGGGACAAGTGGCCCTGCATCACAGCAGAGCGGAAGAGGTTAAACAAATCTGGGCGCTTGCACTTAAATACCAACGTTAATTTACAGAGCGCCTAGCTGGCCCCTCTGGAAGCGAAGGGGTTAACATGCACCTTTACTGACGCGACATGGAAATCAGCAGAAATGACACCTGTGACCCCCCGCGGATCAGAGGTATAACTATATAGCGCCGTCCAGGTACACAGCGCTAATACGCGGGACAGCGTAATATAACGCATAGGATAAGGAGTCCCTGCCCCGAAGAGCTTACAATCTAATCTGCATGGTATATGCACTGGGGAGTATCGTGTTTAACGCCACGTCTAGCACTAGAAATACAGACGGGTTTCTCACCCAGTTACAATTTAACAAAGGTTGAACTCGATGGGCACACGTCTTTTTTCAACCTCGTCTACCGTGTAACTATATAACGTGTAACTATATAACGTGTGACGCGGTTATTATGGAATTTAATACACCGCCACAAAATATTCCGCGCACAACAGCTGTCACCAAGCAATGTGTCCCTACGTGTGTCTGGCTGCTCAGTACACATCTATATTACAGCCAGCTCATGCCTAACACCTCTCTGGATATAAAGCACACACCCCTTTAAGTTCAATACAGCCAGACACAACCTTCAGTTCTGCCCAAAATATACACCGGTTAACCTCATTTAAATCACCCTATAATGGGGGTGCCACCACTTGAAACCACATGTAACAAAAGTGTTTAACCCCTTTCCTGCCGGGGGGGAGGGTGGTGGGGGGTAGCCACACATAGCGCTGCAACGCGTGGCTGGCCCCAAGGGGTTAAAAAATCTTTTCCGCCCCCACCCCTCCACCAAACCAGCTTGGACCCTGCGCTCAGGAATGGGAACATGCAATTACAAGCTCTGGGAGAGTGCCCCACTGGGGAACCCCGTCATCAGATCCCAGAATTAACATGCAATCAGGGGTGGGGTGGGCATGGAAGGGTTAAATGCTGGAAAGACAGCAGGTAGCTTTGCCCTAAGGGTTAAATGCATGCAGAACAATGTCTGACCGAGCACCTACAGGACTATCCCCAACATGCAGAACAAGGTCTGACCAGCACCTACAGCACTGCCCAGCACCTACAGCACTGCTCCCCAGCATGCAGAACAAGGTCTGACCAGCACCTACAGCACTGCCCAGCACCTACAGCACTGCTCCCCAGCATGCAGAACAAGGTCTGACCCAGCACCTACAGCACTGCTCCCCAGCATGCAGAACAAGGTCTGACCCAGCACCTACAGCACTATCCCCAGCACCTACAGCACTGCTCCCCAGCATGCAGAACAAGGTCTGACCCAGCACCTACAGCACTATCCCCAACATGCAGAACAAGGTCTGACCCAGCACCTACAGCACTATCCCCAGCACCTACAGCACTGCTCCCCAGCATGCAGAACAAGGTCTGACCCAGCACCTACAGCACTATCCCCAACATGCAGAACAAGGTCTGACCGAACACCTACAGCACTGCCCAGCACCTACAGCACTGCTCCCCAGCATGCAGAACAAGGTCTGACCCAACACCTACAGCACTGCTCCCCAGCATGCAGAACAAGGTCTGACCCAGCACCTACAGTAATACTCCCCAACATGCAGAACAAGGTCTGACCGAACACCTACAGCACTACCCAGCACCTACAGCACTACCCAGCTCCTACAGCACTACCCAGCTCCTACAGCACTGCTCCCCAGCACCTACAGCACTGCTCCCCAGCACCTACAGCTACTCCCCAGCATGCAGAAGTGTAGAGAGTGTAGGGACAGTCTTACCTCCACAGTTTGCCCAGGGTTTTGCTTAGCTCTGCATTGTGTAGATGGGGGTATTGATCTGCCAGCTTCCTCCTTGCAGCTTGTGCCCACACCATAAAAGCATTCATTGGTCTCTTGACATGGGGCTTGCTTTTGCTGGATCCATTGACCCTCACTGGCATGGGGACCAGGGTCCAGTCATACCCTTTCAGCACCTGGCTGACCGCTTCTCTGATGCAAACAGGGAACTTCTCATCCTCTGTCTCTTTCTTCAAGTCCAGGTCGCCCTTGGGGAATGTGTTCTCCTGGGGTCTGGTGTTCTCAGTGTCTGAGCCAGAACCAGATGGGCAGGGGGATCCAGCAGAGTCCTCAGTCATGGTTGGGCTGGGGGCACCAGATATACATTTCTCCTGCTCTTCTGTCATCTTCATGAAAGGATCCAGGAGATTCATGCGAGAAACGTACAGAGGGAAATTGTGAGAATAAAAAATATATATATACAAAAAGGAAGAAGTGGCGCTGGCAGCGTGTGTAGGGGCACAAGCTGGGCACAAGCTGGGCACCGCTAACTGCTCTCAAACAGCAGCCTCAGAAAAAGAACAATGCTAAGAAAAGCTGCACTGAAAGTCTCTCTTCTTCTGCACTGCTGCAAAAATGCCAAAGGAATTCAAGTGATCTTCTAGATATCTGCTGCTACAGACATACACACTTGCACAGTCCTTTGCTGATCTTTTTCAGCCTATATATATATAATATATATATATATACTATATATTAAAAAAAATCAGATTGCAAAGTATTCTCTAGCAAACTCTCCCTGCTCAGCTCAAGCAGCCAGACACCAAGTCAACTTCGAGATCTGGGCTATAACTCAGGCAGATTCTGGAATAAATACACTCCTCTTTAGAAACTTGCAGCCAATGGCAGGAGCGCTGTGTGTAATGGATTGGCTGTTGGATTTGGGGAGGAGAACAGGGGTCCCAGTGCAGGGAAAAAAAACCCTCTTCAGAGTGACAGAGATTGAGAGCTGAAATGCTGCGCTCCTGGACGTTTTGTGTGTGATATCTTCTGGCGAATTATGCCTTTGTTTGGCTAGACACATTTTATTGTCCTCGGTAGGAAATGCAGTCTATTTGTTTTATTAAAGATACAACACGAGTTACATATTTTGCACACTCATAATAAACTAGGAATGATTAAATAACTGAGTGGCTATCTACATGAAGATCAAATATGACTAACAAAGACATATTTTGACTTTAGGTTCATTTTTTTTAATGCACATATGTCTTATTCAATGTACCAAATGTATATTTCAGTATTTGGAAATGTTAAGTTAAAGACATTTACACTTTAATAGACACGCGTGGGATATTAAACGGTGACTTCAAAGCTAATATCTCAATCCAAGAAGGTTGACTTTGGTTTCTCCTAATGCGTTGTATTTCGAACTGTTACAGTGTTACACAATGACCCTGTACAGTCATAATTGTGTCATTTGACTACAATGTCATATTAATGGAATAATACTAACCACACACACACACGTTTTGCAAAGACCTTAGTTATTCAATGTATAAATCAGCTATAGTTGAGTGGTTGACATAAACTAGATATCTATGCCAGACAACACAAGAGTTAAACTGACTTTGTCTTTGATATACATGCTTTATGATGTGTTTGTACACTTTATGTTGTTACTTATGTAAAGCAAGAAGCAATGTGTGTTCCCAATTATTACATCATAGCTAAAACCAGAAACTGATCTTATAAGACATTCAGATCTGTCATGGGATGGGATGCACATCAAACATGGACTGTCTGTTCAATCACAATTTCAGTTCAGTCTTTTTTTTCCCCTTCAAACCCCTCAATTTGGCCAAGAGTCACACTAACCCATGTTACCATACAAAAACTCCTATTGATGATGTGTGTGCAAACGCAATGCTGTAGCTGCAAGCAAATTCAATTACTGGTTTGTTTTCTTGAAATCAGTGGCTACGCTGCTCAGTGGGTTTCTTGTGGTGAATCTTAAACTTTTTATAGCATGTTTGAAATATTTTGCTTGTCCCCTCAAACACCCCTCCTCCCCCCCCCCCCCCCCCCCCCAGGAAAATGTAGTTTTTTACACAGACAATCCCAATTGCTGCTTGGAGGGGAAATAAACCCTCAGTCCTAACTGCTTGAAAATGCTATTCCAGTGCAAAAATAAGTTACTGAAAGTCTGTGCACTATAAACACCTTTCAAATGTACCTTTACAGCTAAGTTAGCCATGTGCATTAGTGTGGGAGGGAGTTGTACTCATATAAAGCTATTTTACTATGGACAGGTCTAGTGCAACACAATATAGATGTTATCAGAGAAAGCTTCTTTATACAATAAATATGCATGGTAACACCCATTGAGCAATTTAAAAAAAAAAATGAAAAATAAGTGTATTCATTTAATTCAGCAGAATGTCCCTAATAATATTTCGAGGTGGGGTTTTGCAGAAGGTGTAATGCTGAGTGGTGGCCAGAGGGGTCGCCAAATGCTCAGAAACCCAGTCCCAGATTCACTCCGAGGATTCAGCAGTCAGAGTTATTGGGGGAGGAGGAGGGAGAAACGGCTATTTATCACTTTATTTCCAGAGATCCAGCGTTAATAAACGTTGCTCAGCAACCTCACAGAGAATCGGTAGCAATGTTTGACCACTGATTGCTTTTAATTACAACCTATCTTCAATAAATAATAAGCCCACCTCTACTTTTAATTGAGCTCCCCTTTAAATACAGCAATTACTTATCAGAAAGCAACATGTCAGTTGATTTTATTGATGTCATGTTCTATATAACGCTGGCATTGCATTGCTCAGGGTCACAGGAGTTAATTGCAGAATATTATGGATTACTTTAAAAGGAGGCATGGACTTTGTTCCAATTCTTAATCCCCATTTGCCATTAATCTGAAGACATTTGCCTTTTTTTTGTTGTTTAGTATCCAAATTCTCAAATGAAACAGCCTTTGGTTACGTTTCACAACAGTGCCCCATATAATATAAATAGTATTATTAATAATAATAACTAATACAGTGTATGATGGACCTGCCCATCTGGAAGGATATTATTTTATACAAATGTTCAACATCAGATACTTGTATCTTAAATTATCCTGAAACACGAAACTAAAATAGACTAAAAAAAAAAAAATCAAACGAAATTCCGATTTACTTAAGAAAACAAAAACCCTCACTGTTATTTTAAATACTGCATGTAATTTATATCGCTGTCAAATATTAAAATCAAATAAATTGACTTTCTATTTCATATAGTAATTTGTTGGAGCAGCCGACACAAAGGTGCAAAGTGCTGTCACTTAGATCCATTCAACTTGCTGCAGTTTTACGAAAGTTGGGTCACAGAGAAATGTTCACAGAATCAGAAGTCAATATTTTCTCCTTGGAAAATTCTGCTCATCAAAGAATGCACAGTCAAGAAAACAAAGGATACATTTTGATTGTTCTATTCAGGAAACATAATTGTAATTGTTTGATGTAATCCCTAAATGCTAAATGAGTTATAAACTAGTTTTTTTCCCCCCTGAAGTTTATGGAGTTATTGCACTGTAATTGTCAATTTACAGGGTTTTTTTTTTTAACTGTATTTAACGATCTGCTCGCACTGGGAACCTTCTTCTTTATTAATTTACAACAAAACGATAGCAAAAAAATCATAACATTTAATTTCCAAACATTCTAAGAAAATGTATTAATAATAGCTGTTTTACTATTGAAAATATTTTAAAGCACTGCAAAAAATGTCAAAAAACAGTACATATAAATTGAAATGGTAGAAACACCGATATATAAATATCTTTAGCTACAGTAAATCAAATGGATTTTTTAATCGCAAAACGTGAATACAGCAATTAAATCTTTACAAGGTAAAGCTTAAAAACAGATTTGTTTAAAAATAAAGATGAAAAAGATATTTTCTAAACATCATTGATTTAATAATTAAATGTATTGTTTAGCAAGAGAAGAAAATGTAAAAAAAAAAAAAAAAAAAGCCCAGTGGGAAATAAATGTTTGGAATAATATAGCGTTTTCCAAATTAGTCTTTGAGATCAAACTTACAAACTTATGCATGTGTTGCATTGAGATGTAACAGGCTGGGGATTAGTTCCAGAAGTAACGAGGCTGTTACAATGTCTCCACTGCTCCTTAACTTTTACATATTGATACAATAATATTGACATAATAATTATTAATTTAATAATTAACAAAAAGGCACCCTAGCTGAATTGCCAAACTCCCAGAGTAACACTGTTTGCTGAGCTGTGCTTGTGACAAGCTTGCAAACTTTTCAACATTTTATTCCTCTGAGAAAAAAAAACCACTGAGGGCAGAGACCAGTGCTCAATAAATCCTGGATAAATGATCCCAAACTACATCCCATCACAAATAAACACACCATGAAAATGTCACATAAAAAGACACATGCAACGTTCATTTATATAACTCTGCCCTCATACAAAATGTAGCAGCACAGAGAACATCTTGCAGACAAAATCCTATTTTCCTCTATTATTGAGGAATCTTAAAGGTTAAATAAAAATGTCAAATATATATGTCTGTCTTTTTGTTTTATTATCTCTTACCATCCTGCTGTTTCTCTTGCCGACCTTTCTAGTTGGTGATTATTTGATATTGTGGTATTTTCAAAATAATATCTGCAAATGTTACCTTTATTCCTTGTTTTACCTCCAAATATTTATCTGTATTTTACACACGTTGTTTTGTGTGTGTGTGTGATAAACAATTTTTAAATAACACAAAAGGCATAGCCACTTACCCCAGGTGAGTAGAGAGGACATTTGAAGAGGAAGGAAAACAACACAATAGAAAGATCTCTCTCATAAGCCTGGCAAATATTTATTGTAGCTGCAGTGATATAAATCAGGCCTGTTTGTAGAGTATTTGTGCTGATGAGATGTCAGCTACTCAGCAAATATGGAACATTTACTAACATAGGGATATTGCTTATATTAATATTTCTAGGTAATATATAGAAACAAGTAAAATAAATTATTTCAATTGATCAGCCTGCCTCCACAGACTTCATAAATTCATATTATTCATAATTAACATATAATTACATATTTAGTTTCTTGAAACACATTTTTGGGTATAAATTGTGTGTGTGTATATATATATATATATATATATATATATATATATACAGAAGAAAATAACAATACATGGATATACAGTATACAATAATCATATTTATGTTATGTTATATTACAGTTCATACTGTAACTATATATTTTATATATTCGAATTATTTATTCGTTTAATGTCTTCTTTTTTTTTTAATGTTTAATAGTGAATCCTTTTGGAGTGAAGAAAAAAAAAGAATAATCTTACCATGTCAAATATTTCACTAGTTCTCACCACGTTGCTGCCAATCATGGCAGGGTCAGTGTTTGGGTACATGTTCTGTAATAGGTGTGGGGACAGAAATAGTTTATGACTGAATCTGCTTCCATAACACAGAGGACAATAAACCCAGGTCTGGAAACTACAACCTACAAGAGGAGTTTGGAAGACAGTGACATTTACCTACAGTATGCTCCAGGCTTATTTATTTTAGTGTTTACACTGAAAACACAAGAGTTTCTAGGGCAGTACAAGTTATTTCAGTGCACAGGGCACTGTGCAAACACTGTCCCCTCTAGTGACAGTCAAGTGTGTGTGTGTGTGTGTGAAAGGAGAGATTAATAGGGCTTCTCAATGGGCTTTACCCTGCCTAGAGGATCAAGGATGCAGGAGAAAGAGTAGCAGGTTTCTCTGTCTGTTTGACCCCTCTCTGTAACATGCCTCTTCACTTTCTTTGCTTAGGACTGCGCTTTGCTTGGTGACACCGCTATTTTCGGTGTGTTTTGTAAATATCAGCCTGTGTTCTTGTCTTATTGTGACTTTTGCCCAACCACCAAGGTACATCAGTCATGCATCATCTCTCTGCCACGCACCGGCTGCCCACCTCCTGTAGCTGGTTAGTTGGTTAGGATGACCTGCTGGTCTCTATTGCAATGTTGTCGGTTAATGGGAAAATACTCTGGTATCCTAAAGCTGGGGTACTCAACTCCAGTCATCAACCCCTCCTCCCCTCCAAGAGGTCAGGTTTTGAGGATATCCCAGCTTCAGCACAGGTGGCTCAATCAGAGTCTCTGATTGAGCCACCTGTGCTGATGCAGTGACTGTACCAGTGTGCTGAAGCAGGGTTGTCCTGAAAACCTGACCTGTTGGGGAGGGGGGTCTCCAGGACATGCCTGTCTTAAAGAACTACAATTTTCACAATTCACTTTTACTGTTATCAAACACTCAAGTGTCAGCTGTAAAGTTCAGGTGTGTATTTGAAGATATTTAGGATTGATACATACATGCCTTCATGTCTGCATTATATTCTGCCTTTATACAACTTACACAGCAGAATATAGGATGGATTTAGTAAAGTTTAGTAAAACACATGCATTTTCTGTTTCATACACAGATTTCCGGTTTTGCATTGCTTCTGCAGGACATTACAAAAGATGGAATTAATATATTTTGTATACAAAATATTCACAGCTCCCCCCATTGATCTGCATGTATTTTTTGGGGGGGGGGGGTGGGGGGGGGGAGAGGTTTTGCCTCAGTCTCCCCTGTGTATTTCTTCAATGAGTACAAAGCATAATAACTCCACACAATAAATATCTGTTACACTGACCCTGATTCTAACTTCCAATGACTGTGACCATTTCACACTGAATATTATGCTAGGTATATACACTGTTACTAAATAAATAAGCAAGAACCTATACATTGTGGGCAGCAAATGCAGATAAAACCTCCCTGCTTACACACTGGTAATATGAATGTCTGAATGAAATCTGCAAGCTTGTACAGCACAGAATGAGTTACTGTCCATGTGCCCTTGCATAGAAACCATATCTGTATTTTAATAAAGTAACATTTGTATCTTATTTATTAACATATTAACTCCCCTCCCTTGCAACTTATTAAATGCTAAAGGAGGTATTAAAATGGAGATCTGTAAAGTGCTTGTTGTGGTTTACAATATTTTTGTCGTTTTGATTTTTTTAGCAAATCATTGAGATTAATTTTATAAATGTGTTTTTTTTTTAAACGTCATTCCCTAAAATCAGCTGGAGGGTTGTAATGCTGGGTAATGGTTGCAACGCAAATATTTATGTGGCTTACAAAAATATTATACAAAGGAACCCAAAAAAGAAAGATTGTGCAAAAAAACAAAAAAAAAACAAAGATTAGAAATATCAGGACAGCGTTTTTAATTCAATTCTTGGTGAAGGCGGAATATGGAAAACTTGTATGTGCTAATCCAAATTTGTTCTGCCAACATTTCTAATTTGTATGGGAAATATGATAAACAAAACGGATACAAAAATAATGTTGTTGGAGAAAAGAATGAAGGGATATGGATTATGTCAATTCGTCGTTAATACAATGCATTGGCCCCTCTGGCGGTGAAAGTGTTAAACTGATGCCGTTACAGCAGGGGCGGCCAGCTCCCGTCCTCAAGGGCCACCAACAGGTCAGGTTTTCAATATACCCCGGCTTCAGCACAGGTATGTATGTATGGCTTTATTTAAATAGCACCATTAATGTACATAGCGCTTCGCAGCAGTAACTGGCTCAATCAGTCCCTGCTTCAGCACAGGTGGCTCAATCAGTCCCTGCTTCAGCACAGGTGGCTCAATCAGTCCCTGCTTCAGCACAGGTGGCTCAATCCGTCTTCGATTGAGCCGCTGAATGAGCCACCTATGCTGAAGCAGGGATATCATGAAACCCTGACCTGTTGGTGGCCTTTGAGGACTGGAGTTGGTCACCCGTCTGAGTAATTTTCCTCTTGTAACTGTCAATGTCTCAAGGTACTTTGCATCAACTGTGCCCCGTATGTATCAGTTCTGGAAGGTCTCCAGGAGGAGGTTGAGAAGGGGTTAAGTGACGACCGGAGGATAATGTGATGGATTCAATTCCCCGTGCCGTTTTTTCACACTTTTCATACAACATTTGAACCGATGCGGCCCTTTCAGAATATCTCCCAGTGTTCGCTGCTACATTACAGTATATAGCTACATATATACATACATCCATGCATGCATACATACATACATACATATATGCATACATACATACATACATACATATATGCATACAAACATACATACATACTGTACATACATGCATACATACATATATACATATATACATCCATCCATGCATACAAACATACATACATACTGTACATATATCCATCCATTCATACATCCATACAAACATACATGCATACATACTGTACATACATACATGCATACATACTGTACATGCATACATACTGTACATACATACATACTGTACATACATACATACATGCATGCATACATACTGTACATACATAGATACATGCATACATACATACATGCATACATACTGTACATACATAGATACATGCATACATACTGTACATACATAGATACATACATACTGTACATACATAGATACATGCATACATACTGTACATACATAGATACATACATACATACTGTACATACATACATACATACATACATACATACATACATACATACATGAATACATGCATACATACATACTGTACATTCATACATACATACGGTACATACATACTGTACATACATACATGCATACATACATATATACATACATGCATACATACATGCATACATACTGTACATACATAGATACATGCATACACACTGTACATAAATAGATACACGCATACATACTGTACATGCATGCATACATACTGTACATACATAGATGCATGCATACATACTGTACATACATAGATACATGCATACATACATGCATGCATACATACTGTACATACATAGATACATGCATACATACATGCATGCATACATACTGTACATACATAGATACATGCATGCATACATACTGTACATACATAGATACATGCATACATACATACATACTGTACATACATAGATACATGCATGCATACATACTGTACATACATAGATACATGCATGCATACATACTGTACATACATAGATACATGCATGCATACATACTGTACATACATAGATACATGCATGCATACATACTGTACATACATAGATACATGCATACATACATACAGCTATGAGCTCAGTGAGGTAGAAATGTTTCAGGTTTCCATACAGCTGAAATCCCTCAATGCTTTCAAAGGGGTAAAAAGTGCCAGGCATTTAAATGTAAATTTTCAAATCACATCCCTTACCAATATTGACATTAAAGTCCTTTGCTACCAGATACAAAGCGAGGCATGGATGACTCCCCTGGCACTGAAGGGTTAATGGATTTGAGGTACGATGCCCCTGCTGATCCCATCAGAACATTTACACAAATTGCCTTTTTCTGTCCCCCGATCTCACACTTTTTTATATTTCTGTCCTATTTGTAATCACGTGGTCCCCCCCCCCTCCCTCCACGGGACCCCCTCTCCCTCCACTGGACCCCCCCTCCCTCCACGGGACCCCCTCTCCCTCCACTGGACCCCCCCTCCCTCCACGGGACCCCCTCTCCCTCCACTGGACTTTTCCAGCTGAAGATATTTCAAGCTATTAAACCCATAGTCAGCTGGAAAGCAATTGTGTAACGCGTGAGATACCTCACTATACCACTTAGATTGTAAGCTCTCCGGGGCAGGGATTTCCTTTCTTATTGCCTGATCTTATTTGTTGCACTTATTGTATTAGAATTCCCTGCACTGTGTTGTCTCTCTTGTAAAGCGCTGAGATCACTGTGGGTGTTATATAAATAAAGCTATACATACTGTATGGTTCTGCCGTTCCCCAATATCGCAACTCCAATATACAAATTGTACCTTAACCCAGCAGTGCTCAACTCCACTCCTCAAGCCTCACCAACAGGTCAGATTTTCAGGATATCCCTGCTTCAGCACAGGTGCCTCAATCAGTCCCTACTTCAGCACAGGTGGCTCAATCAGTCCCTGCTTCAGCACAGCTGGCTCAGTCAGTCCCTGCTTCAGCACAGGTGGCTCAATCAGAGGCTCAGTCGAAGATTGAGCCACCTGTGCTGAAGCTGGGATATCCTGAAGACCTGACCTGTTGGGGGCCCTTGAGGACTGGAATTGCCCACCCCTGCGTAAACCCCCCGCAAGTAGCTTCAAACTCGATAAAAGTCAAACGTTGTTTTTATATATTTTTTGGAATTGAACCCGCCGGACGAGGGGTGAGTGGGGCAGTTTCGTGGCGCCCTTACACAGGAACACAATTTCATGTATCGTGTTGGAGGACGTTACCTGCTGAAAGAACTCTTCCGGGAGGCGAGAGAACACTTGAAAACAAGTTTAATTTGACACAGACATCAACTGATGAAAAAGTGAAATGCTATATATGGAAATATGGTGCGAAGAGCTTGTTAGAAACCCCAGCGCCTCTGCTTGTCTCCAGACACAGACTTTTTATTAGCAGATACAATATAGGGGGGACAAGGACATATAATTCAAGTGGCACTTTAAAAATAAAATATATATATTTTAATATCCGCAGCCTTTGATTACCTTTATGGAAAAGTAAATACCTAAGCTGCCGATCGATTGCTTCTCCCGTGATCGATCAGCAAACATCCTGCTTCCCCAGGTTTCACTATATTGCTACCTTTTAGGTTCAATCAATCCTTCAGTCAGTGTAACTCAGCAGCTACAATGTATTCTTATATTACTAAGGTAACATTGTCTATTGTTACAGTTTGCAGCTCAAACTGCTGGGAACATTGGCAACAAATGATTACAACCAGGATCTTACACTGCTGGGGAGGTGGGCTAAAACCTGCTATAGAAATCAAAGGATGCTCAGTATATGAAAACTCGTTAAAAATGGCATTAAGACTAAAATAAAAATAATGTAGTATCATCTAATACTACAGAACTGATTTATTAAAAAAAAAAAACCCACACATATATAGGATATTGCTGGGATTGCTCCTTTAAAGTATAAAATAACAAATGAGTCCCTATCTCAAAAAGCTTACACTTGGATATTGAGTCTCAGCACGGGGGGCTCAGGAATAGAGTAATTAGAGGAACATGAATCTGCCAGACTGAAATAGTAAATGGCGCTTCCTATCTCTCCGCAGAAAAATAAATGGATGTGTCTGCGTAATCTAAAACTGACCAGCTAGACTTCCCAAAAAAACAGCTTCGATCCCGTCCCGGCACCAGCAGAGGGGCTGAACAGTTTGGGTTTCAAAGAAAACTCACATTCCCTCTACCTGTTTGTGCAAAGCCCCTGCTAATGTACAGGGAACATAATTGTTTATTTGGAGAAGTAAAGTTGTGGAAATGTAGTTGGAGGGTGTAATGTGCTCAGCACGTGAGTGCGTCTCAGCTACCTGTGTTCCCTTAATAGGTTTCAGATGTCTGGAGTACAAAAGAGGCTTATATAAAGATGGCCACAGCAGCACAACGCAAGGGCTCTCCGGGACGCCCGCTACGGGCTGCGTTTTGCAGACTGGAGATTAGGGGGATCTATGCACTAAGATCAGATGTCCCAGGACATGCTTGAAAACGAGAGGTAACTCTCAATGTATTACTTCCTGGTAACAGATTTTATAAATAAATAAATAATGAGTTTTTTTTGTGCTAAACAGTGCAGAGCTTCATAAAATGTGCGTTGTGCGTACGAAGACCTCGCAGATGACACACTGTTTGCAGTTGTGTGGAATACCTGATGAATACAATTTAAATGTGTATTTTTTGTTTATAACCAGTGTTAGTAAATAAGAATGATTAGTGTAATATTATTTATAATAGTCGTAACGGTGAAAAGAATACATTTAGGTGACCTTTCGAACGCAATATCTGTTGATACACAGCACCTTCATTCTGCGCTGACGCTAATAACACAGGTTTACGCCAAGTTAAATGCGACGGGGGATTTGGACGCATTTTTTGCCGGTTTTTTTTGGAGCACAGTTTGTTTTTTTAGGCACATTGCCATTGACGTTTGGAGGCCCAGGGCAGCCATTTCTGTGGGCCGCCAAACATGGGGAAAAAATGGAGTTTTGCTTGCGTCCAAAAATCCTGGGTTGCAAAGGTTAGTACTTAGGAAAAAAGTATGCAGGAGTGACATTATACACCGCGCTGGACCTCTTACTGGGGGTAACGTATCAGAGCAACAGGGGTGCAGTTCTGGGGCAAAACAAACTTCACCAGACTTAATCAATTTGAAAAAAAATAAAAAATCCTATATTTGATGGGATTCTGTTTTGCACCAGAAAAGCCGGCACTCGAATTATTTGGTAAATCGAATCGCAAGTCCCACTTCAGAGGACAGTACCGAAGTCAGGGGGAAACATTGCTTATTCATCTTTCACCCTTTCGATGCCCGGACAGCTTGTAAATCGATGCATAGGACACCCTGGGGTTATTTGTGAATATGTAACATCCTTTACTGGCGCTTTTAAGGAACAAACCTTAGCATTTAAATCAGGGGTCTCAAACTCAGTCCTCAAGCCCCCCCCCCCAACAGGCCAGGTGGCTCAATCAGTCCCTGCTTCAGCACAGGTAGCTCGTTCAGCCCCTGCTTTAGCACAGGTGGCTCAATCAGTCCCTGCTTCAGCACAGGGTGGCTCAATCAGTCCCTACTTCAGCACAGGTGGCTCAATCAGTCCCTGCTTCAGCACAGGGTGGCTCAATCAGTCCCTATTTCAGCACAGGTGGCTCAATCAGTCCCTGCTTTAGCACAGGTGGCTCAGTCAGTCCCTGCTTCAGCACAGGGTGGCTCAATCAGTCCCTGCTTCAGCACAGGTGGCTCAATCAGTCCCTGCTTCAACTGAGCCGCTGATTGAGCCACCCTGTGCTGCAGGAGGGGTATCCATCACACCTGGCCTGTTGGGGTCCTTGAGGACTGAGTTTGAGACCCCTGATCTATATAAACCGCTAAACCAATGAAAAATAAATACATGTCATTAGCTGACTGAATGACTAAGTGACCCTGTGCTGCTGCTAGCTCACCCAATCTGGAGACATGTGCAATGCTTCATGTAGGTGCTCCTCGTAATAACTTTTACACATGGATCAATAAGTCTTTCATTTTAAGAAACCTGGTGGGGTTTTTTTTTTTTTTTTAATGGTTAATTGGGTTGTAATATCTCTGGTGGAGGAAAAAGTAGTGTGTCTGAGTTGCTGACCTTTGTGGTGGGAGGCACTGGTTTACTCGGAGGACCTGACTCTACGCCATCTTGAGCCAGCTAATGGATCAGTTCCAAACTCGTAAGGGCGGGGGGTCGTTGTAGTGTGTACAGTGCTGTGGTGTAATGCTATATAAGGATGGACCATTCCAGAGGCACATTTTGTAGACTTATAGGAGTCTACGGTTTTATTCTATGAACAGCAATAGTTCCGATCCAGCGCTAATGCACGGAAAACTCTGTTGAAGTCCCTGGGGTTTTTTCGTGTGCTAGCGTCAAATTGGAGCTTTTGAACTTCATAGAAAAAAGCCCCATGTATCAAAATCTCCCGGCGGCAAGACTGGGAAAAGAAAAAAGCCTGCAACATATATAACAAAATATGTATATAAAACAAATCAAATATATTTATATATATTTTTATATATATGTTGTAGGGTTTTTGTTAGATACAGAGTGTGTATATATATATATACACACACACTCTGTATTTAACAAAAACCCTACAACATATATAAAAAAAAAACCTGTAATATATATATAACAAAAAACCCTACAACATATACAACAAAACCTCCTGTAATATATATAACAAAACCCTACAACATATAGAACAAAAACTCCTGTATTATACACACAAAAACCCTACAACATATATATGTTGTGGGGTTTTTCATATATATGTTGTAGGGTTTTGTTATATATTGCAGAGTTTTTTGTTATACAGCAAAAAACCTTTGCAATATCTATAACACAAACCCTACAAAATATATAACAAAAACCCTCCAACATATAATGCATAACAAAAACCTTACAACAAAAAAAACACTGTGTCCTATGGCACTGTATTCTCTGATAAATCTGTTGAAATACTTTTGGCCCAGTTCTGCCAGCCAGAGACCCCATAAGCCCCCCCATTTTTCTGTAAGAATTCTGCATCCTTTTGCTCACATTCTAAACTGGTCAAGTCGTACCCCCCCCCCATTCATGCACACACACACCCTCCCCATTCCTGCGCACACACCCCCCTCCCCCATTCCTGCGCACACCCCCCCATTCCTGCACACACACACCCTCCCCATTCCTGCGCACACCCCCCCTCCCCCATTCCTGCGCACACACCCCCATTCCTGCGCACACACACCCTCCCCATTCCTGCGCACACACCCCCCCTCCCCCATTCCTGCGCACACACCCCCTCCCCCATTCCTGCGCACACACACCCTCCCCATTCCTGCGCACACACCCCCCTCCTCCCCCATTCCTGCGCACACCCCAAAGTTCTTAGGTTTTTCTCTGGCCTCCAGCCCCCGGAGTCAGAGAGATGGGGGACGTGAGGTGGGGATTGTGACTTCTGGAACTTGTAAAAATGTTTGTTTTGGTAATACTCAGACTCCCTCACTGATCCTACCCCCCCCTAACCCCCCCCCCCCCCCCAGCCCTGAATCACTTGGAAATCTTATCTGCCAGGCTCAGGTTAATTTGAAACTATGATTTATTTGAAAAATATAGAAGACTGCTCCTGGATCACTATGGTTTGCTAAGGGCGGGCGGGGGGGGGGGGGGGGGGGGGGGGTTATTTACATAGCCTTTATTTATTTTAAAACTTCACCTTTCTATGCGACTGCATAATAAACACGATTTTCGCTTATTTAACAGACACAGAGCAACCGACCAGAGAAATACCCTGTAGATAAAGCACATCGCTTACACCCTTTCTGTGCAAAGCCGCGCGTACAGGAGCTGGCCCATCTGATACTGAAGTGGGTTAAACCAGGAGTTCTCAACTGCAGTCCTCCAGGGCCACCAACAGGTCAGGTTTTTGGGATATCCCTGCTTCAGCACAGGTGGCTCAATCAGTGGCTCAGTCTGAGCCGCTGATTGAGCCACCTGTGCTGAAGCAGGGACTGATTGAGCCACCTGTGCTGAAGCAGGGACATGCTGAAAACCTGACCTGTTGGGTGGAGGGGGGGAGGGGTCTGTAGTTGAGAACCCCTGGGTTAAACTGACCCCCCCCCTTTATCATACTTAGTTACACACCGAGTCGCTGCCAGGAAAGGGAACATTGCCGCTTGGAGATCAATGGGCAACGGCAAAAATCCCGCGGATGATTCGCAGAAGCGTAATGTCCTACTCTGCGCTGCGAGGAAATGATGGGATTAGGTTATTTTTCAGGAGTAAAAAAAAGCCACATTATCAGTCCGTGCTGGAGACAGAGAGGCGCGGGTGGCGCACGCGAGCTGGTGACATCTGCCGCGCGTCTGCTGTTATATTGTGAAAATAATTATAATTAGAGGAAAAATAATTCAAAGTAGGCGGGGGATTTAGGCAGTTTTCGATTCTCCCCGAATGCTGGAATTAAGGGGAAGACTGCGGCGCCTGGCAGGAAATGGGGAGAGGTGGCAGCTTTTAGGAGTCTGAACTGTATTGGCAAGCTAAATTAAATGTGGAACAAAGCAGGAGCCAACGTTTCAGCTGGGCGGGTGGCCTTCATCAGGCTTAGGAAACAAAGGAAGACAACACCATGAAGAAGGTTACTTAGCCGCTAAAACGTTGGCCATTAATGATGTTTTAATATCATTTCAAGATCATTCCTATAACTGCAGACCCTGGAGAGCCTGTATGGGGTAGATAGGTAGCATTGTCTGTCTTTGGTAGCTCCCTGGAAACATTTTTTTGCCGTTTACCCCATTTTTGGGGAGTGCACCCACTATAGCGGGTATACTCATTGGGCTTAAAGAGATCCGTCCCCTTTTGCTTCTCGTTTGCTTTTCTTTATATAAAGATAAATGACCAATTAACAATATCACGATTCAACCCGCCAATCATGACAGGACGTTCGGGGGTTGGTAAAGCTACGGCCACCATCTTTTGCGGCCCACCGGTCGGCAGCGAACGGTATCACCGATACTGTGCAGGGGACCCTTTCATGGAGTTTATCTGCGTTTGCAACTACCATGGCGATCCCTACATCAATACATATTAAAGGCGGCGGGATTATGGATTATTATAAAGCCGGGATTATACCAAAAATGGCGTGCCGCCTGAAAAATAAAACAGACCAATACGAGTGCACATACCAAGCGCGACGTAAGCAGTAGCGTCACATATCTCTTAGGCATCTTCACATGTAGCGCGGCGACGTCGCTTCGATGACGTCACCGGATCGCTTTGCAGCTCGGCAGTTTTTGGTAGAAATATCGAATTTGGGCTGCGCTTATAGTGCCGGCGACAGCGACGTCGCGGCAAGACAAATGCATTGCCGCCGTCGCGTGCGTTTATAGTAAGCGCGGCGCGACGGAGCGACGGATTGGTCGCGATCGCTGGAAGTCATCTCTGTTTGATTTTCCAGCGTCTGTCGCCTGACCGTCGCGTCGCCGGCACTACAAGCGCGGCGTAAGAGTGCAGGAGTGCCGATGTGGAGGAATAGAAAGAGTTTATTTACGTCTATTTAACAACGCGGCGAACACATTGCGGCATTTGCTGCTGTCATCATTTTGCTGCACAAATAACACTCATGATGAGCGTCCCGATGGTGGCCAAACGGTTGATGGCGTTGGGTTTTCCTTTGGTAAATCAGGTATGGGGAAGCTCTTCCCTGACCCTATATATTTACCTATACGTAGCCGGATTTGGTTTCAGGTGGGGATAGATTGGAAACACGCTCTGGCCGGGTGGGTCAGTTCCTGAGTAGGATTTTGACGTGGGACGTGGGGCTCACAGCTTACAAGCTGACAGCTTTATCACCCTGGAAATGTTTCGGCTTTATCAGCCATATCCTCCCGTGGGCAGAAGAGGGTATGCGTGCGGCTTCCCCCTGGTGGGCTGACGGTCAGGAAGCCCGGGCTGAGGATACGGAAACCGCTGGCTTCCCGGGTTTTAAGGTTCTTAATCTCTGGACCCGCTTTAAATAGGTAGGCTCCTGCTTAACCGCTTGGCTGCCAGGGCCCCCCCCCCCCCTTCCCCCTCCGGCGACGCACCCGCCGGCACGTTGAGAGCCCCTTAACCGCTTCACTGCCTAAGTGAGCAGATTCACGGTTAGGCAAAAAGTGACACTTCAACACAAACAGGGTTATTAACCTCTCAAGCCAAACAGCAAAGCTGAGTAGTAGTGAGCGCCTGAAGTGGGCCCTTGGTGTCAATGTCGCTATCTTTGAGGTGGGTTCCAATTCAGGGGTCAGCTCTCCTTGTGACTCCAACACCCCGTGCTTCAGGCATTAGACTGTAAGCTCTTGAGAAGGGGCTCGTGCCTCTGTACAGTGCTGCGTACACTGTCAGCGGCTCGGTGAGTAATAGCGCTGACTCTGGAGCAGGGGAGCCCGATTCAAATCCCGATTTGTGAAATAAAGGCCTTTCTATTTCAAATGAATGCGTGGTAGTGATACTGTGGGTCTGTGAATAAAAACGCTGTGTTACTCTTCCATACCTGTTACTACAATCATACTCTGACTACTTACCGCATGTAGAATATCTGAAGAAGAGACCTGTGAGGTCTGAAAAACCTCATATACAGCAACCCCTATGGAGGACTATAATAATAATAGCATGTTCTTGTATAGCGCTGCTAGTTTTACACAGCGCTTTACAGAGACATTTTGCAGGCACAGTCCCTGTCCCGTGGAGCTTACAATCTATATTTTTGGTGCCTGAGGCACAGGGAGATAAAGTGACTTGCCCGAGATCACAATGAGCTGACACCGGGAATTGAACCAGGTTCCCCTGATGTACACTCAGTGTAACTGTTATCAGAGTCAGCGTCTTTACTCGCTGAGCCGCTCCTTCTTCTTACTAGCAGCTGCCCTTTGGGAATTGTAGTGTTTTTGCAAGTCAGTGAGTGAGTGTGAGTCTGCAGGTATGTCTGTGAGTGTGTCTGTGAGCGAGTGTGTGTATCGGACTTTGAGTGTGCACATGTGAGTGAGAGTCTGTGAGTGAGTCTGTGTATCTGAGTGTGATTGAGAGTCCAGGTGTGTGAGTTCACGTGGGTGAGTTTGTAAGTGTGAGTCTGTGTGTGTGAGTTTGTGAGTGAGTCTCTGAGTACATCTGTGAGTGTAAATATGGGTGTGAGTATGTGTGTCTGTGAGTGTAAATATGCACGTGTGAGTATCTTTGAGTGTGCGAGCGAGTGCTACAGATAACTGCGCTGTTTTCACAGCCGTTACAATAGTACGACGAGCGCCGACTCATAGCACCAACACCAGGAGAAGATTAAGCGAAACACCGGCAGAGTTACCCGCCCCATAGAATAAGGCGATGAGCGGCTGAGCGCTTTCACTCTGGAAGGTCACCACATCTGTAATATTAACCCCTCTGATACCAGTAGCGCAGACACTTCACGCAGCTTTCCTTGTGCCTTCACTCCCCTCCTTCTAGATTGTAAGCCCCGTGGTTGGGGCAGGGATCTCCTTCCCAATGTCTCCGTTATATGTACTCTTTTGTCACCCAATGTTATTGTCCTCCGTCCCCATTGTACTGCACCACGGAATATGTTGCCGCCGTACACATAAAAGCGTATAATAGGCAGCAAAGGGGTTAACCCAGAGTTGGGCAACTCCGGTCCACAACGGTCACCAACAGGTCAGGTTTCAAGGATAGCCCTGCTTCAGCCCAGTTGGCTCAGTCTTCGACGGCACCACCTGTGCTGAAGCAGGGATATCCTGAAAAAGCCTGACCTGTTGGCGACCGTTGAGGACAGGAGTTGCCCGCCCCAGGGTTAACCCCAAATAGCAGAGTGGGACTGTGTTGAGATGTATCGGCAGGTCAGCTAGACAAACACGGCGCTTCAAGAGTTAACCTCACAAAAAGCCACACAATTGCATCACAAAGATATTGCGCAGCAGAGTGCAGAGCGGAGGTCTGGGAGCGCGGCTGCTTTCTCTCACACTTGGGGTGCTGGGGACCGTTGTGCAAAGGTACTGCGCAAAATACGCCTTGGGAACGTTTACCAGATGTAACAAATACACGAGAATATGAAGCTGATCAGACCCGTTGGAACTGCCTTTAAAACAAGGAACATGCATATGTCCCAGCAAACTGGCTGCACAGGAGAATTCCTACCCGCAGAGTAATCCCAGGTTCATTTAACATGTCTATAGCATCATGCAGGCAGAGAGGCTAAAGAGAAATGACACTGCTTCAAAGCTGACTCAGACCAGAACATTTTAAGCACAATGAAAATTCATGTTGTTGTAGCTGAAAACGCAGGATTGCCGAGGCGTGTGTGGGAGAGAACGTGCATTAACCATTTAAATAAGGGGCGTCAAACTCAGTCCTCAAGGGCCACCAACAGGCCAGGTTTTATGGATATCCCTGCTTCAGCACAGGTGGCTCAATCAATGGCTCAACCTTTGACTGCACCTGTGCTGAAGCAGGGATGCCCATCAAACCTGGCATGTTGGTGGCCCTTGAGGACTGAGTTTGACACCCCCCGATTTAAAGTCACCCAACAACCAGCATGCAACAGTTATAAAGAAAAATGGAGGGGTTATGCCACGGACCTATCGCGACCCTATATAAAAACCCGGCAGCAAAGCAGTGAATGGAAACATACCATGTACATTTACAGGTTCCCGGCGGTCCGGCAGAGATGCTCTTTTTGGGAAGGCTGTCCTGCCGAGAAGGCCTCCGGATAGGACGTCCCGGACGAGCGTTCCATGGCGTGGGGATCGCTCTCACACTGGCTGCTTCTGGGCTCCCATTTACTGCACTCTGCTCATATATAGTTAACATGAAGCAAAATATTGTTGAAAGTCATTTTGCCTGCCTACTCTTATCTGCGCTAGCATGGCAAGCGCTTTGTACTGCCTTGGCAAACCCTGAATGCAGGTATTGTTAACCTCCGCTATAGCCCAGCATAGAAACAAAAGCATGGATCTGCCTCGTCTTTGATATCCCAGAGTCGTGTTGGCGTTCCTCGTAAAAGGCTTTATTATTTTAGGCTTTTTTTTTTTATTTTTTAGCTGGGGGGGAAACGGAGCAACGAGGGTCTTCAGCAGAAAATGCAACCTCTGCCACTAACCCTTCACTGCAGGAGGTCTCTGCCATGCTGTGCTCACGTTTGCAGTGGCCTTTGTTCCATGGGCTTGCGAAGGAGCTTCCCCGCGCTGGAGAAGGTTTTAGCCCCATTCATTGCAGTGGAGCTGAAGTCTTCCCCCAGCAGCTTATTTAACTCCTTTAACCTTTCCATATAACATATTCCATTGGGGCTATTCCCCAAGGATTCACTACGCCACCGACTGCCGCGCACGTGAATTTTAGTTGACGTGGGACCGTCCAAATCGCAGTTTAGTGAATCTCTCCCAATGTGTGGCAGGACTTTCAAGCAGCAACATTGGGTTACAAAGGAAAAGATGGACACAGGTGACAATGGTATGGTGTCACTGGACTGTTTAATGAGTGGGGAACCCCGGACTTTCTCTGAAATACTAATGGTTTGTTCCCAATTTTATATATATGTATGTATGTATGTATGTATGTATGTATGTGTGTAGTATATGTATATGTGTATATGTATATGTGTATATGTATCTGCAACCCTGCCTTTCACCATTATCCCCAGCATACAGTGCTCACACTGCAGCCAGGGATTCTGGGAAATGACATGCAAATGAGCACACAATGTGTCACCTTTTGTCTGAAAAACCATTGTTACATGGAGCCCATATAAGCCAATGCTCGCTGTTAACACAGCTTTAAAAGCACAGCATGGGAATCAGATGCAAAGCCAGAGAAACCACTCACAGACATGTTTCTACCTTAATGGGTATCATCAGTGTGAAGTTGGTTGTACTGCAAAGCCAGCCATATTAAAACACAATTGCTCCCCATCAGGTTATCAACAGTTCCTATAAAATGTATCGGCAACTGAAACAAAATCCCCACTTACAGCTACATTTTACACAATTGTTTTTGCAGCGACGGCGTTCTAATACAAAGAAATACATTGGTGCATGTTAATCTAATTGCTAACGTGCTGCAGTATTTATAATTGCAAGCTGCGACCTCCACGTGATGGTGAGTTTTGCAGGTTGGCACGAGCCATCCTTGGCCGGTACAAATCTCTGGTTAACAAACAGGCTACATTGGGTGCCACAATGTGCTACTCATCCCCCCGGGCAGCGAAAGGGTTAAGAAATGTAACACAGGTGCTGCAGCTGCCAGCTGGACAAAGTCCTCAGCTTCAGCTTGTTTTGACCACTCTAAATGTATCTTCTTCTTCTGTAATGAAGATGTTCTCCATGCTACAGTAAGTTGGGTCCCTTTCCTTGTTGTATCTCCAGTTGACATCTCTCCTCTGATCTATGACCTTTAACGACCTCTGTCTAATCACCAGTACCTGGCTACCTAGATCAAAGGGGAAACTGACATTATCTGTCACTATGATTCCTCTAATTAACTGTCACTGACTCTGGTTGCCAAAGTCCATCTTCAGCAAAGTCAATCAAATTTCCTGTCTTCACTGCTACTCAATAACTTGTCCTGTTCTCCTCTCCAGTTCTGTGTCCCCCTCTCTCCTGAACGCTCAAATCAAACTCTATAATTGGATGTATCAGTCTCACCCTGAGGGAGGTGACCGTGTCACAACTGTGAGTCAGATGTACTAAGGTTGGTAGCAGAGTTTCTTACAGCTGATGCTGCTCACGTTTGTGCACAAGTTAATGCGATGACCAAAGGATCCTAAAAACCTCATGGATAAGAGATGCAAACGTCCTAAAACATATTCTCTAACTGCTCCCTATAACCCCTCCCCTAACTGCTCCTATAACTGCTCCCCTAACTGCTCCTATAACCCCTCCCCTAACTGCTCCTATAACCCCTCCCCTAACTGCTCCTATAACTGCTCCCCTAACTGCTCCCCTAACTGCTCCTATAACCCCTCCCCTAACTGCTCCTATAACTGCTCCCCTAACTGCTCCTATAACCCCTCCCCTAACTGCTCCTTTAACCTTTCCATATAACACCTCCCCTAACTGCTCTTATAACCACTCCCTATAACTCCTCCCCTAACTGCTCTTATAACCACTCCCTATAACTCCTCCCCTAACTTCTCCTATAACCTTTCCCTATAACTCCTCCCCTAACTGCTCCTTTAACCTTTCCATATAACACCTCCCCTAACTGCTCTTATAACCACTCCCTATAACTCCTCCCCTAACTGCCCTATAACCTTTCCCTATAGCTCCTCCCCTAACTGCTCCTATAACCTTTCCCTATAACTCCTCCCCTAACTGCTCTTATAACCACTCCCTATAACCCCTCCCCTAACTGCTCCTTTAACCTTTCCATATAACACCTCCCCTAACTGCTCTTATAACCTTTCCTTATAACTCCTCCCCTAACTGCTTCTATAACCGTTTCCTATAACTCCTCCCCTAACTGCTCCTTTAACCTTTCCATATAACACCTCCCCTAACTGCTCTTATAACCGCTCCCTATAACTTCTCCACTAACTGCTCCTATACCTGCTCCCTATAACTCCTCCCCTCACTGCTCCTTTAACCGCTCCCTATAACTCCTCCCCTAACTGCTCCTTTAACCGCTCCCTATAACTCCTCCCCTCACTGCTCCTTTAACCGCTCCCTATAACTCCTCCCCTAACTGCTCCTATAACCGCTCCCTATAACTCCTCCCCTAACTGCTCCTATAACCGCTCCCTATAACTCCTCCCCTAACTGCTCCTTTAACCGCTCCCTATAACTCCTCCCCTCACTGCTCCTTTAACCGCTCCCTACAACTCCTCCCCTAACTGCTCCCATAACTCCTCTTGTAATTGCTCCTGTAAACGCTCTGGAAACCAATAACAACATTAGTGAAGCGCAACGCAAACAAAACGCCTTTACTGATTGTCTGCAAAGGGGTGGTCCATGAAAATGACGCCCTTTGTGCCAACTGATAGCAAAACATCCATATCCGATTCCTTCTGCACAGCACCTAACACCTTTCTTATATGACTTCCAAAATCGCCTATGTGAACCGCTTGGGTTTCTCCAAATCTGCCATGTCCAATTATGGATGGGACCAGCATGCACAGGTCTTCACATTTGTTGGGGTTCAAGAAATGTGGAGCCCAACTCTGACCGGACAAGGCCATTATGTAAATATGGAGGTCACAACTGGGAAATACAAGTTTCAAATGTGTAACACTGTATCCACATGACAATGGTTTGAGACACCCAGCACATTGGGCAAGGTAAAGTCACATTGTACATAGCTTGGCTGTGTCCAACTGACCCAACCCACGGGCAGTAAGTGTCTTGCCCTTGGTTCAGCGATGGTGGTTTCAGCAAACAAGAGGTCAGACCGAGTAATGTCTCCGCCAATAATGCCATATCTAGCGTCCAACACAAACAGGCACTACAGTAACAATACAAACCTGCAGCGCAGATTCCCACGCGGCAGAAACGCGGATACGACGGTGTGATTATAGAAGCACCCATCGAAGCCTCTTATTAAGGCGCCTCTGGATCCCAACCTACTGCTATTACTGGCATGCAGACGCCTTGATGAGCACTTGTGTTGTTATTCTTTTCGAGAACATTGTTTGCTTTAACTCATACACCCCACAAAGGTTTGCATAACAGCGTCGGGAGCCAGTTGTGTTGGTGGCGTGGTTGGTTAAAACCTGATTTCTCACATGGTAAGAAGGTCCTTGCTCCCCCTAGCTCACTGATTAGCTGCTGGAGAGGGGAGGCACTTCTCTCACTGCCTTAATCGGCACCATGCCTGGGCTTTTTATAGGGATGGGACCATGGTTTCTCTTACAATACGAGATAGTCGTCCAGCGATGGGAGGTACAGATGGGAGGCACAGCTGCACGTAGGCAGAACATACCAGCGATTTCACAACATCTGACACAACCCATATGTCCTTTGTAGACATTTTATACATTCAATAATTTAAATGAATATGTATGAAATTATCTAAAGGTTGTGCTAGATTTTCACACATAATAAACAGATTGTCCTAAAACACCTTCCCACCATCAGCTCCTTACATTGGATGTTACATTGCATAACGCTGATTTGAGGATCAATTATTCATTCCATGTAATGGGATCCATGATTTGTTTTAGTAGCCTTAATGTTTTAGTAGCCTTTAGTATGCGGCGGAAGCATAGATCAATTGTGGGCTGCGATACATTTTCTGTGTACAGAACTTTGCAACCCTCACAAGTCTCTTCTTCATGTCTACAGAGCTTTCCCAACCTCACAGGTCTCTTCTTCACACGTACAGAGCTTTCCCAACCTCACAGGTCTCTTCTTCACGTGTACAGAGCTTTCCAACTCTCACGGGTCTTGTCTTCATGTGTACAGAGCTTCCCAACCGTCATAGGTCTCTTATTGATGTGTACAGAGCTTTCCAAACCTCACAGGTCTCTTCTTCACGTGTACCGTGCTTTCCAAACCTCACAGGTCTCTTCTTCATGTATACACACTAATGTGTCTATGAAGAGCCTCCTTGTTGGTCCATTAACAAGTATCACAGCCAACAAGGAATCTACAATAAAAACGACAAATTCAGTGTCCCAGCTCCAGCCACGCAAACACTGGCGGTGTTAGATACACAGCCCCCTTGGGGCTCCCTTTCCCCCCCATTCACGGCAGACAGGTAAAGCAATTAAGTAGAACACAAAGCGCTATTGTTCCAGGTCATAAATTCTGGCTTAAAGATGAGAATTGGGCAATCGGGGACAACACCCTGGTACTGTGGGACAGAAGGAATGTTGGATGCGAAGGTAAGAACAGGTGGGTAGAGATGAAAGCGAGCAGGCATGGAATGGAAGAGTTTCATCCCTGTTCCTGTCTGCATTTCTTGTCTTGTATCCAGCTGGAAAGGACAACTCTCCCCCCCCCCCCCCTAAAAATATGCTTCCCTCACCACTCTCATTTTCAAATAAATATTTGGGGCGTCCCGAGCATGAAAACAACACTGGAGCGTCTCTGCCAGGTCCCGAGGTACAGAGAAACGCTTTGGAAAGCCTCTATCTTTATGGGTTGCAAACATCGCTTTAACTAGAGCAGGGGTTTCTAAGTATTTTTGAGGGGTTAAGGAACCCTATATGAAATTCTGAGGAACCCCGATCCTCTCTAATAGCGTGTCTAAGATCAGATGCATTGTAAGGAACCCCAACCCTCTCTAATAGCGTGTCTGAGATCAGATGCATTGTAAGGAACCCCAACCCTCTCTAATAGCGTGTCTGAGATCAGATGCATTGTAAGGAACCCCAACCCTCTCTAATAGCGTGTCTGAGATCAGATGCATTGTAAGGAACCCCAACCCTCTCTAATAGCGCGTCTGAGATCAGATGCATCGTAAGGAACCCCAACCCTCTCTAATAGCGCGTCTGAGATCAGATGTATTGTAAGGAACCCCAACCCTCTCTAATAGTGTCTGAGATCAGATGCATTGTAAGGAACCCCAACCCTCTCTAATAGCGTGTCTGAGATCAGATGCATTGTAAGGAACCCCAACCCTCTCTAATAGCGTGTCTGAGATCAGATACATTGTAAGGAACCCCAACCCTCTCTAATAGCGCGTCTGAGATCAGATGCATTGTAAGGAACCCCAACCCTCTCTAATAGCGCGTCTGAGATCAGATGCATTGTAAGGAACCTCAAACCCTCTCTAATAGCGCGTCTGAGATCAGATGCATTGTAAGGAACTCCAACCCTCTCTAATAGCGCGTCTGAGATCAGATGTATTGTAAGGAACCCCAACCCTCTCTAATAGTGTCTGAGATCAGATGCATTGTAAGGAACCCCAACCCTCTCTAATAGCGTGTCTGAGATCAGATGCATTGTAAGGAACCCCAACCCTCTCTAATAGCGTGTCTGAGATCAGATGCATTGTAAGGAACCCCAACCCTCTCTAATAGCGTGTCTGAGATCAGATGCATTGTAAGGAACCCCAACCCTCTCTAATAGCGCGACTGAGATCAGATGCATTGTAAGGAACCCCAACCCTCTCTAATAGCGCGTCTGAGATCAGATGTATTGTAAGGAACCCCAACCCTCTCTAATAGTGTCTGAGATCAGATGCATTGTAAGGAACCCCAACCCTCTCTAATAGCGTGTCTGAGATCAGATGCATTGTAAGGAACCCCAACCCTCTCTAATAGCGCGTCTGAGATCAGATGTATTGTAAGGAACCCCAACCCTCTCTAATAGTGTGTCTGAGATCAGATACATTGTAAGGAACCCCAACCCTCTCTAATAGCGCGTCTGAGATCAGATGCATTGTAAGGAACCCCAACCCTCTCTAATAGCGCGTCTGAGATCAGATGCATTGTAAGGAACCTCAAACCCTCTCTAATAGCGCGTCTGAGATCAGATGCATTGTAAGGAACCCCAACCCTCTCTAATAGCGCGTCTGAGATCAGATGTATTGTAAGGAACCCCAACCCTCTCTAATAGTGTCTGAGATCAGATGCATTGTAAGGAACCCCAACCCTCTCTAATAGCGTGTCTGAGATCAGATGCATTGTAAGGAACCCCAACCCTCTCTAATAGTGTGTCTGAGATCAGATACATTGTAAGGAACCCCAACCCTCTCTAATAGCGCGTCTGAGATCAGATGCATTGTAAGGAACCCCAACCCTCTCTAATAGCGCGTCTGAGATCAGATGCATTGTAAGGAACCTCAAACCCTCTCTAATAGCGCGTCTGAGATCAGATGCATTGTAAGGAACCCCAACCCTCTCTAATAGCGCGTCTGAGATCAGATGTATTGTAAGGAACCCCAACCCTCTCTAATAGTGTCTGAGATCAGATGCATTGTAAGGAACCCCAACCCTCTCTAATAGCGTGTCTGAGATCAGATGCATTGTAAGGAACCCCAACCCTCTCTAATAGCGTGTCTGAGATCAGATGCATTGTAAGGAACCCCAACCCTCTCTAATAGCGTGTCTGAGATCAGATGCATTGTAAGGAACCCCAACCCTCTCTAATAGCGCGTCTGAGATCAGATGCATTGTAAGGAACCCCAACCCTCTCTAATAGCGTGTCTGAGATCAGATGCATTGTAAGGAACCCCAACCCTCTCTAATAGCGTGTCTGAGATCAGATACATTGTAAGGAACCCCAACCCTCTCTAATAGCGCGTCTGAGATCAGACGCATTGTAAGGAACCCCAACCCTCTCTAATAGCGTGACTGAGATCAGATGCATTGTAAGGAACCCCAACCCTCTCTAATAGCGTGTCTGAGATCAGATGCATTGTAAACTCTTCTGTATTTGATATCATTTTCAACATCACCAGAAAATTGCAGGGCACCCAAGGGTTCCTAGGAACCTCTGTTGAAAAACACTGAATTAGAGGAATGCTTGTTTGTTAATAACTTAAGTAGCCGGCGTTGCTCCGGAATTCTAAGAAACACACAAATACTGAGATTTATAAATGGAAAATATAATGTTTTAGTTTCTTATTGGGAAATCTCCGGCTAAAACATCAACAAACTCCTCCCAGAATAGTGTTATTGACTCTGAGGTCCTGAAGTGTGCGAGCGAGCGCCTCTAACGCTGCGTGTGTGTGGGGGACATTGCGCTCGGAAGTGTGCGAGCGAGCGCCTCTAACGCTGTGTGTGTGTGGGGGACATTGCGCTCTCTGAAGTGTGCGAGCGAGCGCCTCTAACGCTGCGTATGTGGGGACATTGCGCTCTCTGAAGTGTGCGAGCGAGCGCCTCTAACGCTGTGTGCGGGACATTGCACTCTCTGAAGTGAGCGAGCGAGCGCCTCTAACGCTGTGTGTGTGGGACATTGTACTCTCTGAAGTGTGCGAGCGAGCGCCTCTAACGCTGTGTGTGTGGGACATTGTACTCTCTGAAGTGTGCGAGCGAGCGCCTCTAACGCTGCGTGTGTGGGACATTGCGCTCTCTGAAGTGTGTGAGCGAGCGTCTCTAACGCTGCGTGTGTGGGACATTGCGCTCTCTGAAGTGTGTGAGCGAGCGTCTCTAACGCTGCGTGTGTGGGACATTGCGCTCTCTGAAGTGTGTGAACGAGCGTCTCTAACGCTGCGTGTGTGGGACATTGCGCTCTCTGAAGTGTGCGAGCGAGCGCTTGTAACGCTGCGTGTGAGGGACATTGCACTCTCTGAAGTGTGCGAGCGCCTCTAACGCTGTGTGTGGGGACATTGCGCTCTCTGAAGTGTGCGAGCGAGCGCTTGTAACGTTGCGTGTGTGGGGGACATTGCGCTCTCTGAAGTGTGCGAGCGAGCGCCTCTAACGCTGCGTGTGTGTGGGACATTGCGCTCGGAAGTGTGCGAGCGAGCGCCTCTAACGCTGCCTGTGTGAGGGACATTGCGCTCTCTGAAGTGTGCGAGCGAGCGCCTCTAACGCTGTGTGTGGGGACATTGCGCTCTCTGAAGTGTGCGAGCGAGCACCTCTAACGCTGTGTGTGGGGACATTGCGCTCTCTGAAGTGTGCGAGCGAGCGCCTCTAACGCTGTGTGTGGGGACATTGTGCTCTCTGAAGTGTGCGAGCGAGCGCCTCTAACGCTGTGTGTGGGGACATTGCGCTCTCTGAAGTGTGCGAGCGAGCGCCTCTAACGCTGCGGCGCCTCTAACGCTGTGTGTGGGGACATTGCGCTCTCTGAAGTGTGCGAGCGAGCACCTCTAACGCTGTGTGTGGGGACATTGCGCTCTCTGAAGTGTGCGAGCGAGCGCCTCTAACGCTGTGTGTGGGGACATTGTGCTCTCTGAAGTGTGCGAGCGAGCGCCTCTAACGCTGTGTGTGGGGACATTGCGCTCTCTGAAGTGTGCGAGCGAGCGCCTCTAACGCTGCGTGTGTGTGGGACATTGCGCTCGGAAGTGTGCGAGCGAGCGCCTCTAACGCTGCGTGTGTGCGGGACATTGCGCTCTCTGAAGTGTGCGAGCGAGCGCCTCTAACGCTGCGTGTGTGGGACATCGCGCTCTCTGAAGTGTGTGAGCGAGCGCTTGTAACGCTGCGTGTGTGGGACATTGCGCTCTCTGAAGTGTGCGAGCGAGCACCACTAACGCTGCGTGTGTGGGACATTGCGCTCTCTGAAGTGTGCGAGCGAGCGCCTCTAACGCTGTGTGTGGGGACATTGCGCTCTCGTCCCAAACATGGATCTCGCTCTGGAAGAACTTTCGCTGCTCCGGGATTTTTGCTAATGTTGCAAATTGAATTTTCAGAGAGACCGAGATGAAGTGGCAGCTCCAGGGTTGTGTGAGGGGATAATTTCATTTGCAATGTCATTTGTGAATTGTATCCAAACAAACAAAAATCTGCTCCTTGATCTCAGGAAGCATCATGCAAAATGTGGTTACGAATAACTTTCTAAAATATATAGTAGATGAAGGCAGCCATGCATCATACTCCCGACCCTAGTAATGCCATGCAGTGTGCCATCCTCCCGACCCCAGTAATGCCATGCAGTGTGCCATCCTCCCGACCCTAGTAATGCCATGCAGTGTGCCATCCTCCCGACCCCAGTAATGCCATGCAGTGTGCCATCCTCCCGACCCTAGTAATGCCATGCAGTGTGCCATCCTCCCGACCCCAGTAATGCCATGCAGTGTGCCATCCTCCCGACCCTAGTAATGCCATGCAGTGTGCCATCCTCCCGACCCCAGTAATGCCATGCAGTGTGCCATTCTCCCGACCCTAGTAATGCCATGCAGTGTGCCATCCTCCCGACCCTAGTAATGCCATGCAGTGTGCCATCCTCCCGACCCTAGTAATGCCATGCAGTGTGCCATCCTCCCGACCCCAGTAATGCCATGCAGTGTGCCATCCTCCCGACCCTAGTAATGCCATGCAGTGTGCCATCCTCCCGACCCCAGTAATGCCATGCAGTGTGCCATTCTCCCGACCCTAGTAATGCCATGCAGTGTGCCATCCTCCCGACCCTAGTAATGCCATGCAGTGTGCCATCCTCCCGACCCCAGTAATGCCATGCAGTGTGCCATCCTCCCGACCCTAGTAATGCCATGCAGTGTGCCATCCTCCCGACCCCAGTAATGCCATGCAGTGTGCCATCCTCCCGACCCCAGTAATGCCATGCAGTGTGCCATTCTCCTGACCCTAGTAATGCCATGCAGTGTGCCATCCTCCCGACCCCAGTAATGCCATGCAGTGTGCCATCCTCCCGACCCCAGTAATGCCATGCAGTGTGCCATCCTCCCGACCCTAGTAATGCCATGCAGTGTGCCATCCTCCCGACCCCAGTAATGCCATGCAGTGTGCCATTCTCCTGACCCTAGTAATGCCATGCAGTGTGCCATCCTCCCGACCCTAGTAATGCCATGCAGTGTGCCATCCTCTTGGCCCTAGTAATGCATGCAGTGTGCCATCCTCCTGAACCTAGTAATGCCATGCAATGTGCCATTCTCCTGACCCTAGTAATGCCATGCAGTGTGCCATCCTCCTGAACCTAGTAATGGCATGTAATGTGCCATCCTCCTGAACCTAGTAATGACATGCAATGTGCCATTCTCCTGACCCCAGAAACACCATGCAGTGTGCCATCCTCCTGAACCTAGTAACGCCATGCAGTGTGCCATCCTCCCCACCCTAGTAATGCCATGCAGTGCGCCATTCTCTTGGCCCTAGTAATGCCATGCAGTGTGCCATCCTCCTAAACCTAGTAATGCCATGCAGTGCACCATCCTCCTGAACCTAGTAATGCCATGCAGTGTGCCATCCTCCCCAACCCTAGTAACGCCATGCAGTGTGCCATCCTCCCGACCCTAGTAATGCCATGCAGTATGCCATCCTCCCGACCCCAGTAATGCCATGCAGTGTGCCATCCTCCCGACCCTAGTAATGCCATGCAGTGTGCCATCCTCCCGACCCCAGTAATGCCATGCAGTGTGCCATTCTCCTGACCCTAGTAATGCCATGCAATGTGCCATCCTCCCGACCCTAGTAATGCCATGCAGTGTGCCATCCTCTTGGCCCTAGTAATGTCATGCAGTGTGCCATCCTCCTGAACCTAGTAATGACATGCAATGTGCCATTCTCCTGACCCCAGGAACACCATGCAGTGTGCCATCCTCCTGAACCTAGTAACGCCATGCAGTGTGCCATCCTCCTGAACCTAGTAACGCCATGCAGTGTGCCATCCTCCCCACCCTAGTAATGCCATGCAGTGCGCCATTCTCTTGGCCCTAGTAATGCCATGCAGTGTGCCATCCTCCTAAACCTAGTAATGCCATGCAGTGCGCCATCCTCCTGAACCTAGTAATGCCATGCAGTGTGCCATCCTCCCCAACCCTAGTAACGCCATGCAGTGTGCCATCCTCCTGAACCTAGTAACGCCATGCAGTGTGCCATCCTCCCCACCCTAGTAATGCCATGCAGTATGCCATCCTCCTGACCCTACTAAAGCCATGCAGTGTACCATCCTCATGCCCCTAGTAATGCATGCAGTGTGCCATCCTCCTGACCCTAGTAATGCCATGCAGTGTGCCATCCTCCTAACCCTAGTAATGCCATGCAGTGTAACATCCTCCCCACCCTAGTAATGCCATGCAGTGCGCCATCCTCTTGGCCCTAATAATGCCATGCAGTGTGCCATCCTCCCCACTCTAGCAACGCCATGCAGTGTGCCATCCTCCTGACCCTACTAAAGCCATGCAGTGTACCATCCTCATGCCCCTAGTAATGCATGCAGTGTGCCATCCTCCTGACCCTAGTAATGCCATGGAGTGTACCATCCTCATGCCCCTAGCAACGCCATGCAGTGTGCCATCCTCCTAACCCTAGTAATGCCACGCTGTGTAACATCCTCCCCACCCTAGTAATGCCATGCAGTGTGCCATCCTCCTGACCCTAGTAATGCCATGCAGTGTGCCATCCTCCTGACCCTAGTAATGCCATGCAGTGTACCATCCTCATGCCCCTAGCAACGCCATGCAGTGTGCCATCCTCCTGACCCTAGTAATGCCAAGCAGTGTGCCATCTTCCTGACCCCAGTAATGCCATGCAGTGTGCCATCCTCCTGACCCTAGTAATGCTATGCAGTGTGCTATCTTCCTGACCCTAGTAATGCCAAGCAGTGTGCCATCTTCTTGACCCCAGTAATGCCATGCAGTGTGCCATCTTCCTGACCCCAGTAATGCCATGCAGTGTGCAATCCTCCCCACCCTAGTAATGCCATGCAGTGTGCCATCCACTTGACCCTAGTAATGCCATGCAGTGTGCCATCCACTTGACCCCAGTAATGCCATGCAGTGTGCCATCTTCCTGACCCCAGTAATGCCATGCAGTGTGCCATCCTCCCCACCCTAGTAATGCCATGCAGTGTGCCATCCACTTGACCCTAGTAATGCCATGCAGTGTGCCATCCACTTGACCCTAGTAATGCCATGCAGTGTGCCATCCTCCCCACCCTAGTAATGCCATGCAATGTGCCATCCTCCTGACCCTAGTAATGCCATGCAGTGTGCCATCCACTTGACCCTAGTAATGCCATGCAGTGTGCCATCCTCCCCACCCTAGTAATGCCATGCAATGTGCCATCCTCCTGACCCTAGTAATGCCATGCAGTGTGCCATCCTCCCGACCCTAGTAACACCATGCAGTGTGCCATCCTCCTGACCCTAGTAATGCCATGCAGTGTGCCATCCTCCTGACCCCAGTAATGCCATGCAGTGTGCCATCCTCCTGACCCCAGTAATGCCATGCAGTGTGCCATCCTCCCCACCCTAGTAATGCCATGCAGTGTGCCATCCACTTGACCCTAGTAATGCCATGCAGTGTGCCATCCACTTGACCCTAGTAATGCCATGCAGTGTGCCATCCTCCCCACCCTAGTAATGCCATGCAATGTGCCATCCTCCTGACCCTAGTAATGCCATGCAGTGTGCCATCCACTTGACCCTAGTAATGCCATGCAGTGTGCCATCCTCCCCACCCTAGTAATGCCATGCAATGTGCCATCCTCCTGACCCTAGTAATGCCATGCAGTGTGCCATCCTCCCGACCCTAGTAACCCCATGCAGTGTGCCATCCTCCCGACCCTAGTAACGCCATGCAGTGTGCCATCCTCCTGACCCCAGTAATGCCATGCAGTGTGCCATCCTCCTAACCCTAGTAATGCCATGCAGTGTGCCATCCTCCTGATCCTAGTAATGCCATGCAGTGTGCCATCCTCCTGACCCCAGTAAAACCATGCTGTGTGCCATCCTCCTGACCCTATTAATGCCATACAGTGTGCCATCCTCCTGACCCTAGTAATGCCATACAGTGTGCCATCCTCCTGACCCTAGTAACGCCATGCAGTGTGCCATCCTCCTGACCCTAGTAACGCCATGCAGTGTGCCATGCTCCTGACCCTAGTAATGCCATGCAGTGTGCCATCTTCCTGCCCCAAGTAATGCCATGCAGTGTGCCATCCCCCTGACCCTAGTAATGCCATGCAGTGTGCCATCCTCCTGACCCTAGTAATGCCATGCAGTGTGCCATCCTCCTGCCCCAAGTAATGCCATGCAGTGTGCCATCCTCCTGACCCTAGTAATGCCATGCAGTGTGCCATCCTCCTGACCCTAGTAATGCCATGCAGTGTGCCATCCTCCCCACCCTAGTAATGCCATGCAGTATGCCATCCTCCTGACCCTAGTAATGCCATGCAGTGTGCCATCCTCCTGACCCTAGTAATGCCATGCAGTGTGCCATCCTCCTGACCCCAGTAATGCCATGCAGTGTGCCATCCTCCCCACCCTAGTAACGCCATGCAGTGTGCCATCCTCCTGACCCTAGTAATGCCATGCAGTGGGCCATCCTCCCCACCCTAGTAATGCCATGCAGTATGCCATCCTCCTGACCCTAGTAATGCCATGCAGTGTGCCATCCTCCTGACCCTAGTAATGCCATACAGTGTGCCATCCTCCTGACCCTAGTAATGCCATGCAGTGTGCCATCCTCCCCACCCTAGTAATGCCATGCAGTATGCCATCCTCCTGACCCTAGTAATGCCATGCAGTGTGCCATCCTCCTGACCCTAGTAATGCCATGCAGTATGCCATCCTCCTGACCCTAGTAATGCCATGCAGTGTGCCATCCTCCTGACATTTTTGAGGAAATATCGGGGACAAAAATGGTTAGAATGTGTCTTTCTAATAACTTCTTCTTTGAGGCTTTTTACAGGACTCGCTAATGATTCCCCAAACAGCAGCAAAGGACCACGAAACATTCACATGTTCAGCACGTTATTTACACGCTGCTCCTGATCCCCTGAAGACTGGCGCACATTAAGGGGGAAATTCTGGATGTTTTCAGCCTAAAATCTCCACAGGCTTCAGTAGGGGAATATAGAATAAGCAGACCCACGTTTCAGTTGCTCTGATCTGTTCATTATAACATTGAGCCGAGTAACTTTCCTGCGGACTCACCATTATACATCGGTATTAAAGCAGCAACTCAAGCGGTTTTTTTCTTTCAACATCGGATTCAAGCAGGGGGGTCCCCGCAGCTGAACCCCATTAATTTCAGCTCCCGGGACCCCCTGCTTCCAGACATACCGACCTGCGAAAGGGGGTGCCGGTACCTCTGCAAAGTTTAAAGCTCCCGCGTCACGCGCGGCCAATAGGAGGCCGCACTTGATGATGTCACGGTTTCCTATTGGCCCGCCGGGCGCGGGAGCTTTGAAACTCCGCCATTATGTGAACCCGAGTGGCTACCGGCGCCCCCTACGGAGGTGTTGGGGGGGTGTACTGCTAAGCCTGGGAGAAGGACGATCAGTGAACCCATGTAAGACGTGATACTGCGGGCATCAACTCTAAAACATCCTTTAATGACGCTTTGTACATAACCCGTGCTAAATATTAACACAGCACGCTCCAAACTGAAATGATATTAGCACTTTACAATCTCTTATGTATGTCACATGTAGTTACACCAGGAGCGGCCAATCCCAGTCCTCCAACAAGTCAGGGTTTAAGGATATCCCTTTCTTCAGCACAGGTGGCTCAATCAGTGGCTCAGTCGAAGAGCCTGCTTCAGCAAAGGTGGCTCCATCGGAGAGCCTGCTTCAGCACATGTGGCTCAGTCGAAGAGCCTGCTTCAGCACAGGTGGCTCAGTCAGCCCCTGATTGAGCCACCTGTGCTGAAGCAGGGATATCCTTAAAACCTTGACCTTGTGGTGGCCCTTGAGGACTGGAGTTGGCCAACCCCTGATTTACCCATACACATTCAACCCTTCCCCTTCCCAATCAGGGTTCCCAAATACCCTTCATTTGCAGCTCAGCAAACAAAGCCCCCCGCTGAGTCACTTTGTCCCTTTAAATCACCGTCCGCAGCCAATGACAGAAAGCACGGGGTGACGCCTGCGTGGGGGCGAAGGGGAGGATGTTTCATGTCATCAGGGTCCAGGGGCAGGATAATTACTCTTGAAAGGTGTGATTGCACTGGAGCGAGTTGGCTAATCAGCCGATGTTATCCGCATAATACCCCAGATCATTTGGAAATGTTTGGCAGGAGCCTGGTTAGAATTATACTCAAAGCCCAGTATCCCTTTCCAAATATAAACACAGGTCAATTACACCCACCAAGCTGGGGACCTGGAGAGAGCGAGAGGGGGAATGAGCAGGGCTTTGGGGGAACCGAGGGCCTGCATCATTTCGGACAGGGCTTTCAAAAGTAACCTGTCCCGGTTCTATTAACCTCTGCGCTGCTCAGGGGGAACTGCGTAGGGCTCGCTCCATGGCGTCAACGCGGGTAACCTCAATGAAAATAAACGTGGAGGGGAACTGCGGAGTGATGTTGTATCTTTCTGTACATTTTCGACTCAAGTTTCTTAGTTTATTTAAGCTCAGATCTGGAAGTTTATTTGGTGCATGTAAAAACGGAGACAAATTACTCCAAGGCAGGCTAAATTGAAGCTATTTTCACATTTTCGGCATGTAACTTCTTCGTAACTCTTCCTGTTGCTCCATGTATCAAATCCCCAAATTACATCTCCTGTACGTTAGGAAGCCTGTTTCATATAACTCGTAACCTGAAGTCCAAGATGCTGAAGCTGCCACTCGTAGCTACCATGTGTTTAGAAAGGATAGCTCTCTGAATATTTGTAAGGGCTGTTTTAAAATGTCCCCCTTTTCATGAACATTAAATAGTCTTTGTATACAAATCAACAACAGAAAAAACACATTCAAATCAAGTTAGAAAGGCAATTCATACGGGAGCCGGGCAAATGAGTGGAAAATCAGAGCCACAAATGTGAATATTTCATTGAATAATCATTTTAAATAATGATGAAGAAACAGTAGGTGTATAATAGTCATAATTATTTAAGCCATAAATGTCAACACGTTGATCTCTGTGTTTGACAATAAAAATCTATTAGGACCAAACCGTTTGCAAGTAAAAACTATTTTTAAATTATTATTATTAATAATAAAAAAATAAAAATACAACATTTCAATAGACAATTTCTTAATTATTTTCTTAATTTGGGGTGTCTGGGCCCCGATTTACGTATTGATGACATTGACGAAAGCCAAACGAAACCCCTGCTTTCTAATTCCAAGACCCCCACACACCCCCATTCCCGGTGGGAGTGGGGCGTTCTTGACCCCCCCCCCCCCCCCCCCGAGTCTTTATTTCCTAGGTATCCCTGAAAATCCAAAGCATTCCTCCTCGGCTATTGTTCCGTTCCTAGAATCCCAGGGGACTCGAATCTGTCTTTGGTGTTTGTATGTTGGACCTGAGCTCCCAGCCAAGGAGCTTGGGAAACTTCTCAGCTCCACTTCGAGCGGCTTTGTAAGAATTCTGCACAAACGTTGGAAGCAAACTGCTAAATCATGTTCTAAGTCCCATCCCGGGGACTTACATTCTCTCTGCCAGATGTTTCACTCGAACAATTTAATGCTCAGGTGCTAAAGTCTTAAATTAGTTCTTAAAACCCTGGGTACTCTAATGTTTGATTACCAGCGTTGAGGGGAAAGAAACTCCCCCTATCAATTCAAAATATACTACGATGGGGGTCATTCAAGGTATTAACCCTTCGCTGCCAGAGAGGCCGGAGACACATTGTTAATAACGGGCGTCTCCATCTGGTTGACAATGCGTTGGCGCTGGGGCCACACAATATAGCCAAGCGTTCTTTTGTCTGCGATAAAGACAACCTCGCTCATCAAATGAAACGCGATTGTTTCGCGAATAACAACGTACCAGTTTGATCAGTGAGAGGGGAGATCTTACACGAAGAGCTAAGCGCCGCGAGAAACCGCTGCTGTATTACAAAGTTATTACCGCGCAGGCGGAAAACTGGGATGCTGATAACTTTGTACTGTGGATAGGTATACAGAACCATGTAATGACACAGAGTATCCCTATAGTCTTACAGTTCTACAAGGCTCTCACCTCCCACATAACACAGTGTAACCCCTTCCTCGCCTTTAGAATGTACATGTCCTCACGCCTAATTGTTCAGGGCAATTGTTTGCCATGTTTTTGCCAAACCTTTGCAAAAATCACGGAAAGTTCCCTTTTTTTCTCAAAGAAAAGGGGAGCGAAATTGGAACAATTTTTGTTCTTACAATAGGCAGTGAATGCTGATATTTCCGCATTTTTTCATAATTTGGTCACATTTTTACATTTTAAGATAACTAGGTCACATGACCAATGGGAACTGCACATCTGGGGCATGTGGGGGCAAAAAACTTCCCACGGCAGAGATGACAGATTTTTACGAAAAGTTTGCACATCCCTACCCCTGCCCACTGCTCTTATGGGCTGTTAGGCTGCGGCCAGGCAGGGAGCGAGCGCGCTGGCGCTCATGCGCAGTGACGTCACGCACTCTGCTGGGCCGGGCCGTGTCGGGCACAGCCATGACGTCACAGAGCTGGTTCGCCTTCATTGGGCGAACCGCTCACGTGACGCGCCAGTGAGCGGCATAATCAAATTTTGTTTGCCTCGGCAAGCAGCTATGCGCATGCGCAGGCGCTCGCTCACGCTGACCACACACATTGCCGCAATGTGTTTCATCGCGGCCAGCGCGAGTGTGAGCGCCTGTTCAGCGTCACCCTGAACGAGGCCTATCACATACATTAAGGCCTCTTCCCTACCCTCTCTCTACCCCTCTCCTTCCATCACTAATCATCCACAGAAGACTTACACCCCATACAAGTAAGTGGGCGCAACTGAAATACTGATCAATCTCTAAATTGAAAGTTAATTAAAATGCCTGCACTTTTTAACTCTATTTTAGGGAGACCAAGGAACGTGTCTACATGTCTTCCGCAATACCCCAAACCTGCTCCATTCACCCCATTGTGACGTATCATACAGTGGTTCGGCTGCAGGAGAGGATTCTGGGTCGTGACATGCAAATAAGCACTCGGGGCGGAAATGCTACTTTGAAATCCCCCTGACAGCAAACGGACGAATTAAGTGACTCTCAAAAACCTATGAAAACGGAGGGCATACTGTACACCCTTCCATCGCCGCCATGGTTCACGGCCTGGCAAGTACGTTCCCAAAATATTCCCTGCTGGTTGGGCCTTTGGCATTTAACCCTTTGTGATGCGTTACAAGCCCGCTTGGCACTGATGGGGGTTCACATTTGTAAGAGACATCGTTTTTTTTTTTTAATGCTCTTGCTTCTGGGTTTATTTAAAATGGTAATTTGCTACAGTGTCGCACTGTGGTTAGTTTTACTACAGCTAGGAGCAATTTCAGGCAACCACCAGGCTCCTGTGTGTTTAGTCTCTCTCCGCTTGCGAGTCTGCTACCGACCTGCGGCGGTGACGCTGGAGCGGGGAAAATGGGAGACTTGAGGTTTGTCTAAACAGGCAGAGCCCAAATCATGGGCGGCCAAGACAGAAACAATTTAGTTTGGTAAATGCCTGGGTCCAGCCAAACAAGAGGCCAGTCTGGTTTCTAAGCTTACATAGAATTCTAGCTCAATTAGATACCATACACAACTTTAAATGAAACCGCGTAAATTGAGTTAAGCAGAGAGCTCCCGGGAGCATGCAGACGTTAGCAGCGATGGCGGAAGTGTGATCGTGGAGTTGTGTGAATATTATATTTTAGGTGGGGGGGGAGGGGGGGTTTTGTCGCTAAAATCTGTGTTTGTTTTTTCAATCACTTTCAAAGCAAATGAATTGACAGATGCTTAAAAAACAGGTACTAACAATATACAAGTATTATCTGCAGCAAAACGTAGATATCCCGTACTGCAGGCTTCCTATGCCTAACGCCGAGACTTCTATGGACTTCTATGGACATGGCTTGGCGCAGGGGGGCTCAACTTCAGTCCTCAGGACCCACCCAACTGGCCAGGTAGTCAGGGTATCCCTGCTTCAGCACAGGTGGCTCAGAGGCTTAGTCGAAGACTGATTGAGCCACCTGTGTTGAAGCAGGGACTGAATTGAGCCACCTGTGCTGAAGCTGAGACTGATTGGGCCACCTGCGCTGAAGCTGGGACTGATTGAGCCACCTGTGCTGAAGCTAGGACTGATTGAGCCACCTGCGCTGAAGCTGAGACTGATTGAGCCACCTGCGCTGAAGCTGAGGCTGATTGAGCCACCTGTGCTGAAGCTGAGGCTGATTGAGCCACCTGCGCTGAAGCTAACTGAGCCACCTGCGCTGAAGCTGAGACTGATTGAGCCCCCTGGAATATCCTGACTAGAGACGGGTGATATTTTGGGGGCGGCTTTGAACCCGCCGCGGTTCAGCCAGTTCGTTTGGTCCGTGGATTTCAGCGGATCAGTCTCAAAAATGGCGAGTGGCCTTTTTGCGGCTTTTTATTTTATTGTATTTACACCGACAATCCATCCGCGGAATACGCCTTCCGCCCGCAGAATTACCGGCTTGTTCACACCCACCAGCGGATCGTACCCAAACGGCGGGTTTGTCGATGAATCTGCGCGGATTGAAGCGGTAACAATCCTCCGGCGGATTTCACGCCGCGGAAACGGATTTGGACGGGTTATTTCCATCTCTAATCCAGACTGCCTGACCAGTTGGGTGGGTGCTGAGGACTGGAGGTGGGAGCCTGGCTCAGCGAGGAACGGCTTCGACGCTACAAAGCAGGACATTGGCTTTATGTTGGGGTCTCACCTCCTTGTGACCTTGGGACAGTCACTTTAGCCCCCAGTGCCTCAGGCACCAAAACAGTGTGTAAGCTCCGCGGGGCAGGGCCTGTAGTTTTCTCCTCGCAGCGCTGCTATTTTGTAACGGTGAAGCTCGTTGAGTCCCATTGGGAGAAAAGCCCTATAGGAAATAAAGTTTGGATTTCCTAGTGTTGATCCTGAGCGGGTTAACCCTTTCACACCACCACATGACCCAGAGATAACTCACGTTGCACAGACCTCGCTGGCATGTTAGTGACACACAGGTCTCCCCGTGCTTTGGCACAGATTCGTCCTTTTTGCCCGTTTGGGGTGATGCTAGGGCCTGTTTGACGACTTCCCAAAGACCTGGGGGACACACAAGTTTAAACCCTTTCCCTGCCACTCGAACTCCTCCAGTGATACAAGGCGCCCTGCCTCCTCCGGCGCTGGAAGGGTTTATAACATTTGTGTTAGGCCTCCCATGTATGTAGTGTGTGTCCACCCCATGGCTGTCCCCTGGAACACAAACACAACCCCAGCCAGAGTTTTGTCCTTGTGTTTCACATCAGCAGTGTTTACCTTTCCTGGCCACAAATGCATCCAGTGTATGCATTATATTTCAATACCATGTCAGGGCAATTACGCCCCGTTTGGCTGAGCCACGCTGATATAACG
The DNA here is from genome assembly GCF_040206685.1 of Ascaphus truei. NCBI lineage: Eukaryota > Metazoa > Chordata > Amphibia > Anura > Ascaphidae > Ascaphus > Ascaphus truei. The sequence continues at coordinate 16,874,826 of NC_134504.1, forward strand.
GGACGCCTCTGATACATTTGCACAAGGGTTCTGCACAATTGACAGTGAAAACGGAGGTTGAGCTTTGAAACCCAGAAACAGAGACGCTGAACGCAACCAATGGCCACGTAGTCCTTCCATTAACTGTAACACCTTGAAATAGTAACAATATTACCCTATATAGGATGCTATGTATATGTGTCAGGGGGGGGGGGGGGAAGGCATAGTTGCCCTGTTCAATACAGTGAAAAATCATTGATACGTCACGTGAATAGAAGATAGCACATTGATAATGTGTTACCAGCACCACCCTACATTGTACCCGGGCCTAAAACTCAGGAGAGGTAATAGGAGCAGAGGAGAGGAGTTATAGGGAGAGGTTATAGGAGCAGTGAGGAGAGGAGTTATAGGGAGAGGTTATAGGAGCAGTGACGAGAGGAGTTATAGGGAGGGGTTATAGGAGCAGTTAGGGGAGCGGTTATAGGGAGGGGTTATAGGAGCAGTTAGGGGAGGAGTTATAGGAGCAGTTAACGGAGGAGTTATAGGAGCAGTTAGCGGAGGAGTTATAGGGAGCAGTTAGCGGAGGAGTTATAAGGAGCGGTTACAGGAGCAGTTAGGGGAGGAGTTATAGGGAGCACTTACAGGAGCAGTTAGGGGAGGAGTTATAAGGAGCGGTTACAGGAGCAGTGAGGGGAGGAGTTATAGGGAGCACTTACAGGAGCAGTTAGGGGAGGAGTTATAGGGAGAGGTTATAGGTGCAGTTAGGGGAGGAGTTATAGGAGCAGTTAGCGGAGGAGTTATAAGGAGCGGTTACAGGAGAAGTGAGGGGAGGAGTTATAGGGAGCACTTACAGGAGCAGTTAGGGGAGGAGTTATAGGGATAGGTTATAGGAGCAGTTAGGGGAGGAGTTATGGAGGAGTTATAAGGAGCGGTTACAGGAGCAGTGAGGGGAGGAGTTATAGGGAGCACTTACAGGAGCAGTTAGGGGAGGAGTTATAGGAGCAGTTAGGGGAGGAGTTATAGGAGCAGTTAGGGGAGGAGTTATAAGGAGCGGTTACAGGAGCAGTGAGGGGAGGAGTTATAGGGGGTTAGGGGAGGAGCAGTGGCACATTTACAAAACTACCTCTCTTATGCACTTGACTGATGCTACGCTCCTCCTTCAGCGTCAAATGGCGCTGCGACATCACATGGCATTGTGTTTCCATGGTAACGTGATGTTATGGCGTCATTTGACGCTGAAGGAGGGCGGCACGAAGGAGAAGATAAGAACTGTACAGAGGCTCCACGTTCTCCCCCCGGCAATCAGTGGGGAAGAGAGCAGGGGCCTCTGTATATGCCCACATTTTTCTGCCCTAAGGCTGGGCATAATGGGAAATTCGTCACTGGGGAGGAGTTATAGGGAGCAGTTATGGGAGGAGTTATAGGGAGCAGTTAGGGGAGGAGTTATAGGGAGCAGTTAGGGGAGGAGTTAGGGGAGGAGTTATAGGGAAGAGTTAGGCCAGTAATATAGTGCCTGTGCGAACGCTCGTACACGTGACGCACACTTTTCATGTGTACCGTCCGTGCTGCTGTGAGCGACAGGCTTGTAAGGTACTGTGTGTGTGTGTCACTGTGTGTGTGTGTCACGGTATGTGTGTGTGTCACTGTGTGTGTGTCACAGTGTGTGTGTGTGTGTTACTGTGTGTGTATGTCACTGTGTGTGTGTGTGTGTCTCTGTGTTTTTGTTACTGTGTGTGTGTGTGTGTGTGTGTGTCACTGTGTTTGTGTGTCACTGGGGAAGGTGTGTGTGTGTGTGTGTGTGTGTGTGTGTGTGTGTGTGTGTGTGTGTGTGTGTGTGTGTGTGTGTGTGTGTGTGTGTGTGTGTGTGTGTGTGTATATATATGTATATGTGTGTATAATCAAATTTTAAAAAGACACACTGTGAGAATAAATGATTTATTAATATTGTGCACACATAAACACACATATACATACACATACATACATACATACATACACACACATACATACATACATACACACCTACATACACACATATACATACACATACATACACACATATATACATACACACACACATATACATTGCAGCAGCGGCGCAAATACATACTTTTCGGAGTCTTCCCCGCTATCGCCCGGCTCCACGCTCACTGCCGTGCGCACGCGGCCCTAGCATACAATGGCTGGCATGCGCCCACTATATTACAGGTCTTATGGAGGAGTTATAGGGAGCAGCTAGGGGGGGGGGTTATAGGGAGCAGCTAGGGGAGGGGTTATAGGGAGCAGCCAAGGGAGGGGTTATAGGGAGCAGCTAGGGGAGGGGTTATAGTGAGCAGCTAGGGGAGGGGTTATAGGGAGCAGCTAGGGGAGGGGTTATAGGGAGCAGCTAGGGGAGGGGTTATAGGGAGCAGCTAAGGGAGGGGTTATAGGGAGCAGCTAGGGGAGGAGTTATAGTGAGCAGCTAGGGGAGGGGTTATAGTGAGCAGCTAGGGGAGGGGTTATAGGGAGCAGTTAGGGGAGGGGGTTATAGTGAGCAGCTAGGGGAGGGGTTATAGTGAGCAGCTAGGGGAGGGGTTATAGTGAGCAGCTAGGGGAGGGGTTATAGTGAGCAGCTAGGGGAGGGGTTATAGTGAGCAGCTAGGGGAGGGGTTACTTGAAAAACTATTATACTGGAATGTATCACAGTTTGCATTTCAAATTCCCGCGGTTACTTTCTTCCTTTGCGTTGAGGAAATCTGACCGGTGTGCAGAGAACTAACCCAGGTCCCTAACATGGAGGATTCAAGACCAGCAGCTTTTTTTTAACATTGGATACAATACAAAAAGGTGCTTGTCACACAAGTCACCCGGTATCATCACACCATGAATAATGCCACTATCCGCACGCAGGACGTCTGTATTGTTTTACACTGAGAGAATCCGAAAGGGATTCCAGTTGTATAGAGGGAGGTGAGGGGTATCCATTCTATTTAGTGCAAGGACCCCCTATTCCCTGACCGTCCTGCTAAACCAGTGGGGGGCAACATGATCTAATCAAAATCATGCTGCAGCGATTCCTATGGTGCGGCTATAGGCGTGGACAGGAAGCAGCTGGGGAAAATATACACATTTAAACAGAAAGTGGACATCATTGTACATCAAAGTGGAAAAGTAGTAGGGGGGTCCTGCTGATGAAGCTGTAACATCTTGATGACGTTGCGACTTCTTACTGGCCTGCATGACCTGCGATATTTATCGGCCATTTTGAATTTCCTAGAAGGGGGAAGGAAGACAACGGCAGGTAAAACCGGTAAGTATAATAGGATAAAAATAGCGCAGCAGCTACGGAGGAGCCCCCCGCCCCCCCCCCCCCCACCATCCGTTATCAGGATGCTAAGGAAACGGGAAAATTGGTAACCGTCGTCCTGGAACCTCTCTGTATATTTCCCTGTTCTGAGGCAGCCATTACTCCTCAGTGTAATGTTGCTCAATTGTTACTTTCCCTTGGCTTCCCAGCCTGTTGCCCTGGCAACCCCCCTCTGCATTTCTTAGCTAGTTGAGTTGTTCCTTCCTACCCCTGCTAGTTGGCACAGCCTGACTGTATTTCCTACTTGTCTAGGCTAGTATGCTTCCTTTTAGATCCAGCAGCCATCTTGGAGCAGTCACCTCCTCCACTCCTCTGGTAGAAGCCATTGTAATTTACCTATCCCTGACACCATCGTTATCCCTGATACTAAGCCACCCTATTTACCTTGCATTATCCCACTGCCATCCTAGCTCCCTTTCCCCTCCATCGTTCCCAAGCCCCAGTACCATTTCCCCTTTTTATTTGTATGTTGTTGCCCAAAATAAACACTTCAGCAAATAAGAAGATTCAGTTGCTTGGTATATGGGTTTGCATTAAGCTGCCTGCCTCTGCTCACTTGCCACAGTGAGCTTTTGACAGAACAACTGTAAACACAAAAATGTCCTCTCCTTTCCGCTTCAGAAACAAAATGGCGCCCAGTGGTCCCAGGAACACAGAACCCATTAGCCTGTTCTGTTGTTCCAGCCAGCGGGGCATATTCGAGAAAACTACATAGAATTGAACTAAAATTCTATTGAAGGCACAAACTGGTTCTCAGATCCACGTTCCGGCCTTCCCACATGAAAGTGGGATTGACTGGTGGCAGGGAGGTAAACAGCAAGCTCCGTCCGTCCGTTTAACACATCGCAGAGGAATTTGAACTTGGAAAGCTGATGGACTTGTTATATCCTCACTCTGTGGGTGAGAAAGGAGTTTCAGGCTCGTTACTAACCCCTTCAGTGCCGTTCCGCGTGTGGGGGGAGGAGGGAGTTGGGGGGGGGGAGGATGTAGGGGGGGGGTTCAGTATTTGGCTGTACCTTCCTCCCGCTGGCGTATAACGCAGGAAACATACTCACCTGATACTCACGACCTCCAAGGGAAATATTTTGGTTTTAAATATGAGTCGTGTCCTGAAACTTTTGCTGGTTTTTTTTTTTTTTTCAAACAATTTTTTTTGCACAACAGTCAAAAAAACAAACATTTAACCCTATTATTTTCACTTTAAAAAGAAATAGAACGTAAATAAAAAGTAGTTGTACTGGTTTGTGTGTATGTATATATATACTAGCTGAGAGACTAGCTCAGCTAGTTCATTATAAATCGTGGAACAATAGGTGAGGATTTGTTGGAAAGGTTGGATAATAATGTTGAAAAGAAAGATGGAATAAAATGTAATACGATGTTGTTTAAAAATGGTTTATTGTAAACACACCACAGTACAATGTATATTTTGGTGACATAACAGATGTAAAAATGTGAGGTGTGTGTCCTGCTAGGGTGTGAGGCGGCGGGTGGCACGTGGGTTGTGAGTGCTGTCTGTGAGTGGGGTCCTGCTAGGGTGTGAGGCGACAGGTGGCGCGTGGTTGTGAGTGCTGTCTGTGAGTGGGGGTCCTGCTAGGATGTGAGGCGGCGGGTGGCGTGTGGGTTGTGAGTGCTGTCTGTGAGTGGGGGTCCTGCTAGGGTGTGAGGCGGCGGGTCAGTGATGTCGGTGCAAAGGGGCGGGAGGCAGCAGGTGTGTGTGGCGGCAGGTATGTGTCGAGTGTGGCGGGTGTCTGTTGAGTGCGTGCAGCGGCTGTGAGGCGGTGGGTGAAAGGCAGAGGCGGGCGGGCGCGAAAGCAGAGGCGGGAAGGCAGGGGTGGGTAGGCGGGAAGGCGGGCAGGAAGGCGGAGGGTGGTGGGAAGGGGTGGAGGAGGGGGAAGGGGGTGGAGGAGGGGGGGGAAGGGGATGGGAGGGGGGGAAGGGGGAGCGGAGGGGGGGGGAAAGGGGAGCGGAGGGGGGGGGGAAGGGGAGTGGAGGGGGGAAAGGGGAGCGGAGGGGGGGGAAAGGGGAGCGGAGGGGGGGGGGGGAAAGGGGAGCGGAGGGGAAAGGGGAGCAGAGGGGGGGGAAAGGGGAGAGGAGGGGGGGGAAAGGGGAGCGGGGGGGGGAAAGGGGAGCGGAGGGGGGGGAAAGGGGAGCGGAGGGGGGGGAAGGGGAGCGGAGGGGGGGGGAAAGGGGAGCGGAGGGGTGGGGGAAAGGGGAGCGGAGGGGGGGGAAAGGGGAGCAGAGATGGGGGGAAAGGGGAGTGGA
>NC_134504.1:16880615-16910598 GCF_040206685.1 Ascaphus truei
GCATGCAGGCAGGCAAACATACAGTGCTTTCACTAATATAGTATAAGATGTGCTAAAGGGAGACTTGGGATGGGGTGTGATTTCCTCTGGCTGCTCCCTTCTGTGTGATGTCACTGTGTGATGTCACTGTGTGATGTCATTGTGTCATAGTGTGATTAGCAAGAGCTTGTACATCCAGAGTCCCCACCTCCTCTTATCTTTATTGGGTCTCTGATAAGGACAGGGGGATAAGGGGAAATAAAACACTTGAACGTCAAACACTCTCCCAAAATTCAGCTGGCCGGCTATGTGGAATTGCACCTTCAACAAGAACTTGTCTGAATTACATGTGTTTTTGGAAAAATACACTCACGCAGGCTCCCAAGAGAAGAGCTTATAGAAAATCGATGTCATTTAAGTGTACGATTCATTTAGTCCTGTTGTCAGACGTTAAACCTTCAGAGCTATTGGCTCCAATTTAAATCATTCTTAAACAAGTGGAGATAAAGGCGTTGAAAGGCCTGTTTCTGCTCCCAGAGACACACAGCCCACTTGTGTACACTGTGGTACATTTTTGCATTTTGGCCAGACATCCGTTCTGCCCTGCGCCTGAGCCCTGCTTATTTTTGAAAGCTATATCACCATGGCTCCATGTGGAGAATACAGTTGGCCCGGCAGAAAAACCGCTCCGCCATCTGCATCTTTCCCCCAAAAAAATCAACTCGCCACCTCTTGTTATCTGAGCTGAGACACTGTATGTTAGAGTTAGAAGTTACAGCAAGGGGGGCGCAACTTCAGTCCTCAAGCCCCCCCCCCCAACAGGTCAGGTTTTCAGGGTATCCCCGATTCAGCACGGATGGCTCAATCGGTCCCTGCTTCAGCACAGGTGGCTCAATCAGAGGCACAGTATTCGACTGAGCCACTGATTGAGCAACCTGTGCTGAAGCAGAGATATCCTGAAAACCTGTCCTGCTTGGTGGCCCTTGAGGACTAGAGTTGAGTACCCCGACTTACAGAGAAGATGGCAGAAAGACTGAGCACTTTCTCATGTTTTCCTCTCTTTTGTGTCTAGTCCTTTGTAACAGGGCCGGCTTCGCCGAAGCAAGATGGTACACTGTCCTGTTTGTTCCTCTACTGAGCAGGTTCAGCGCTTCAGAGGCCAGTGTTACAGCCAGAGAGATGGCGGTATTATCCCCATACGGCAGATATATTATATATATATATATGTATAGTATATTATAGTATATATACGTGACATCTCACATCCTCACCCACCCGTTAACCAGTTCTGTGCTGGAGGGGGGAGGCTTCTGCGTAGGATCCCTTCCTTTCATTTCTGAATGGGGAGAAAGAACGCTGTCACACAATTCCAGCTCCTTGTATCGAAGTGTATTAGATTGTAAGCTCTTTGGTCAGTGATTCATTCTTTTTGTGTGTGTAATATATATTTACTGTATATAAACAACATATATGTGTTACCCTCCTCGTCCGCCTCTAAAGGAGTTTACATCAAGTTGAACGATACATGCTCAGTTTCTCACACCGTGTCAGGGTGCTGGGTCAGTGCAGGCTGGGCTCAGTCTCTCACACCGTGTCAGGGTGCTGGGTCAGTGCAGGCCGGGCTCAGTCTCTCAGACCGTGTCAGGATGCTGGGTCAGTGCAGGCCGGGCTCAGTCTCTCAGACCGTGTCAGGGTGCTGGGTCAGTGCAGGCTGGGCTCAGTCTCTCAGACCTGGTCAGGGTGCTGGGTCAGTGCAGGCAGTGCTCAGTCTCTCACACCGTGTCAGGGTGCTGGGTCAGTGCAGGCTGGGCTCAGTCTCTCACACCGTGTCAGGGTGCTGGGTCAGTGCAGGCTGGGCTCAGTCTCTCAGACCTGGTCAGGGTGCTGGGTCAGTGCAGGCCGGGCTCAGTCTCTCAGACCTGGTCAGGGTGCTGGGTCAGTGCAGGCAGTGCTCAGTCTCTCACACCGTGTCAGGGTGCTGGGTCAGTGCAGGCTGGGCTCAGTCTCTCACACCGTGTCAGGGTGCTGGGTCAGTGCAGGCCGGGCTCAGTCTCTCACACCGTGTCAGGGTGCTGGGTCAGTGCAGGCTGGGCTCAGTCTCTCAGACCGTGTCAGGGTGCTGGGTCAGTGCAGGCCGGGCTCAGTCTCTCAGACCGTGTCAGGGTGCTGGGTCAGTGCAGGCTGGGCTCAGTCTCTCATACCTGCTCAGGGTGCTGGGTCAGTGCAGGCTGGGCTCAGTCTCAGACCTGGTCAGGGTGCTGGGTCAGTGCAGGCCGGGCTCGGTCTCTCAGACCTGGTCAGGGTGCTGGGTCAGTGCAGGCTGGGCTCACTCTCAAACCTGGTCAGGGTGCTGGGTCAGTGCAGGCTGGGCTCAATCTCAGACCTGGTCAGGGTGCTGGGTCAGTGCAGGCCGGGCTCAGTCTCTTAGACCTGGTCAGGTTGCTGGGTCAGCGCAGGCTTGGCTCAGTCTCTCATACCTGCTCAGGGTGCTGGGTCAGTGCAGGCTGGGCTCAGTCTCTCATACCTGCTCAGGGTGCTGGGTCAGTGCAGGCTGAGCTCAGTCTCAGACCTGGTCAGGGTGCTTGGTCAGTGCAGGCTGAGCTCAGTCTCAGACCTGGTCAGGGTGCTGGGTCAGTGCAGGCTGGGCTCAGTCTCTCAGACCTGGTCAGGGTGCTGGGTCAGTGCAGGCTGGGCTCAGTCTCAGACCTGGTCAGGGTGCTGGGTCAGTGCAGGCTGGGCTCAGTCTCTCACACCTGGTCAGGGTGCTGGGTGCAAGCTGGGCTCAGTCTCTCAGACCCGGTCAGGGTTCTGGGTCAGTGCAGGCCGGGCTCAGTCTCTCACACCGTGTCAGGGTGCTGGGTAGGTGCAGGCTGGGCTCAGTCTCTCACACCGTGTCAGGGTGCTGGGTCAGTGCAGGCCGGGCTCAGTCTCTCAGACCGTGTCAGGGTGCTGGGTGCAAGCTGGGCTCAGTCTCTCAGACCCGGTCAGGGTTCTGGGTCAGTGCAGGCCGGGCTCAGTCTCTCACACCGTGTCAGGGTGCTGGGTCAGTGCAGGCTGGGCTCAGTCTCTCAGACCTGGTCAGGGTGCTGGGTCAGTGCGGGCTGGGCTCAGTCTCTCAAATGACGCCACGTTGCCATGACAAAATGGGACGCTACATGACGTCACTTTGACGGGGGTTGGAGGGGGAGACACAGAACTTGCTGAAGAATGGCGGGAGAACGCTATACCATGCCGCTGCATTCGCCGCCGGTAAGCACTCGACAGCGGGCCAAATAGACTGAGTGGGCGAGCGCATTTGTCGAGCCCTGTATATATCTATACTAATATTCTAAGTTGGATTCCGTCTGTTTGTTTGTATGTCAGAAGCATCGAAATCTCAGAAACGGCAGCACGTAGCACCACGAAACTTTCACTGTACATTCTGCTGCGGATTTGTAGGTCAACGCATCTATTTTGAGCTTCCAATGTCACTCACTACAATGGTTTTTTTTTATATACAATGTATTCAATCAATATTACATTCCTCGGGCGAAGCCGGGTACAAAAGCTAGTGTGTATATATATATTTTTTTTTTTTACACATAGCATATATGTTTTATTTACCAAAGCAGACGAGTTAGTTTGTGGGGGTTTTTTATTTCACTTTTTTTGGAAAAGACCAGGTCTCAAAGGGCTAATAATGTTGCAAAATTAGTCTTTGAATATAAATTTTCGTCAAACAGCGAGCAGAGCGAGGTCTGCGCGTCCTCTTCACAGTCTCCGCATCGCGCAATCACGCTGCACATCGCCCTGACGCTCGGAGAAGCGGCCGCAAACTCGAACTGGGCCCCAAAACAATGGTTCGCTGGTGATAGAAACAAATGGGCAAATGTCGCGTGGTTCACAAACACCGCCAAAAGTTCCGTGGCTCTTTATTGGGGACATGCCACGCCATTATTATTATCATTGTTTATTTGTAAAAGCGACAACATATTCCGCCGCGCGGTACCACGGGACTTAAACATTACTTATCAAATATATCTCTGCACATTTGCAGCCGCCAACAACTCATTCGACTTAAAGAAAATCACATTTTAAGCCGACAAAATATGTCAATTTTTTAAATGTTATCCGTGTCTGCGTGGGTTAATGCGGCAGTCGGTTTAGTTGACAAATTTCCCTCAAAGTTTTTTTTTTGGGGGGGTTCTGTTCTCTAAGTAAAACCATCCTTACTTGCTTTTGCGTGTGTAGTGATACTCACCACTGCTTTATATTACAGCATAGTTATGTTCGTGGTGGTGGGGGGGGGGAGTCGAATTTGTAAACTTTGTTACGCACGTTCCAACGGGCAATCCACGAAGCGCGGCCGGCGCGGTGTAATGCCCCCGACCTGACGTGAATATTTATGTCCGCCCCCCGTATATATTTGGCTGAATCCAGGGAGATATTAATTGCAGATTATTTAATAACATTAGTCCCAAGAAAATGACCTGACCTAAGGTAATCTGACTGGTTCACCTCTAGGGGGGGGGGGATCGAAGATCAAGCATTTAGCATGCAGGTTTTTGGAAGAAGATTAACCCCCTATGTAACCCATATTCCCAATCGCAGATAGGGTGTATATGAGGGGATCTATATGCATTACCCAGCGTGGTGCTCTACCTGTTAGGCTCACAGGAGGCCTAAGCCTCCGCCACGGAGAGCCTGGGGCACGTATGACACAATATGGATAACCTTGTACTTGGTGCAGCGCCTCCACCTGCGATGGCTCCCACCAGAGGGGGAGTGGATCCTCGCAGGACACTATATATATCACTCCACACACAGTATGTAAAAATGACTTTACTTGTGAGCATATGACATGTACTTTCGCATGTAATCAACAGGTGTCCATCCCTAGGGGAGACACTAACTACTGCGTTTCGCAGGACGCTACCTCCACCTCCACCGGATGATCCCACCCAGTGTCCAGTAACCCCACACAGTATTACCCCACCCTCAAGTGAGAGAGATATGTGTGACTGCGCAGCTACTATGTCCCTTGTGAATATGATAGGACTCGTTGGTGCACTTGTTGGTTACCTGCCGGGCACTCCGGTGCCCGGACCTGCCAAGGAACTTCACAAAGGATCCTGATGTCGACTTTACACAGGAACTACCGTCCGGGGCAATCCCACCCGGATGGCTGCTGCAGCGATAGCGAAGGTCTGAGCCCAAACCTCTGGACGGATGCGCAGCGTCTGCTGGGTCCCTAACTGACTCTAGATAGTAGGGGGCAGGGTCCCTAACCTGGGGCCTGTCCCTGACACAACTCACACCACTGGGTGACTCAGGGCTACCTGGGGCCTTGGGGGCTCCTGGCCTAGTGCAGGGAGTCACTGACTCCTGCACCCTACCTCCTTCCCCTGGCTTCTCCTGGCGCCAACTGCTCCTCTCCTCCAAACCCCGCCAAATGTATCTATCTGCAGGGCAATCCTCCAGCCCTATTGGCCACTCTGGGGCACCTGGTACCTTCCCCCCTTAGCCTCCTGGGAATTGTAGACCCGTGGAGGATATCCCTACATTGGGGCCGCGTGTGTGACTGCACTGCGCATGCGCAACTCCTCAATGGCCGCCGCAACTCCCTGGCCTCATCTGCGCATGCGTGATTATGCCACATGCGCGCGCAACCGGAATGGCGGCCCCCCCTAGCCGGGTGCGCCGCCGAGCCTCCTAAGGCTCTCCCTGCTCCGGCCCCCACCTTTGGAAGCAGCCGGTGGGTCCGTCTCCGGCTCCGGCAGCACCCGCGACCGCGCTGCCACAAAGGAGGGGGATCTCTAGGTGCCGCCGGGGGCCGGGGCTACACCTATGTTGCCAGATGGGACCTGCAAATCACTTTTTATTCCAGGTTTTTTATCCTTGTGGGGAAAAAAACATAACCCGTTCTTTTCAATGTCACTCTCAAAACTGTCCGACATATTAAAGAGAGAGAGACAATCCAAGCAATATCCTACGTGTGTGTGCGTGTGTTTAAATAAATCAGTTCTGTAGTGTTTGATAATACTTACTACATTTTATTTAAATTATTATTCAACTCGACGCCATTTTTAATGAGTTTTAAACTTTTAATATACTGAGCATCCTTTGATTCCTATAGCAGGCTTTATCCCACCTCCCCAGCAGTGCAAGATATGTGCAACACTTTCCTGTTTGAGATCATTTGTTGCCAATGTTTCCAGCTGCAAACTGTAACAATAGATAATGTTATCTTAGTGATATAAGAATACATTGTTGCTGCTGAGTTACACTGACTGAAGGATTGATTGAAACTGAAAGGCGGCCATTTAGTGAACCCGGGGAAGCAGGATCTTTGCTTATAGATCGCTGGAGAACCAATCGATCGGCAGGTTATGCAATTTTTTTTTTTAAAGTGCCACTTGGATTGACTCTCTAATACGCACATTGACAGGAAACCCCTTATAAACTGCCTGACCCTATACATGTTGTTCTCAGTTTTCTATTATAACAGTATGAGGAGTGACTGTTCCCCTGCATGTTCCCTTGCATGTTCCCCTGCATGTAACGCTGCCCGCGCTGTAATATTTTATTCTACATGTTTGTGTTTTGTGCCGGGAGTTAGAAAAAGGGTAAGGGAAATCTGAGTCCTCGATAAGTGTTAAGAATATTTGATGTGGCAGGCTGTCTGTTTTCTGGGGGTTTTTTTTTGCGTGTGTATGAAACGCTGATGAATATTCAGCGGTTAAAGGTTACTAACCCATTCATATTCTCCCCCTCACATCCTACACTCAGCAGTGTCTGTTTCACGCAGGCTGCAATCTGCTTCTAATCAGGATACTTTGTTGCTAGGTACGGCCCAGATTTGCTAAGCTCCGTTAGCCTGTACTGCGTCCCGATAATCTATGTTCGTGCGCATTTATCACGACGCAGTATATGATTCCATATCGGCTAACCTCCGTTCAGGTTAACGCAGGGAAACAACGCATTGTTTTTGAGGTCATACCTACACCCGGAGTTACTCCCACCCAGACACTGACATGCGGGGCTTCTGTTGGGGGGAGTGGAGGAGAGACGGGACCCCTGCTTTGGAGAGGACACCTTCATTTATATACCTCCAAATAGGTTCATTTATACTCCACATGGTGAGATAACTGAGATATCTCCTCCTTTCTTTCTCTCCAACTTTCTGTCTCTCCTCTCTCCCCTTCTTTCTCTCTCTCCCCTTCTTTCTCTCCCCTTCTTTCTTCCCCCTTCTTTCTCTCTCTCCCCTTCTTTCTTCCCCCTTCTTTCTCTCTCTCCCCTTCTTTCTCCCCCCTCTCTCTCTGCTTCCCTCTTCCCTTCTCTTTTCCGCCTTCTCTTTCCATCTCTCTCTCTTTCCACCTCTCTCTCTTTCCACCTCTCTCTCTCTTTCCATCTCTCTCTCTCTCTTTCCATCTCTCTCTCTTTCCATCTCTCTCTTTCCATCTCTCTCTTTCCATCTCTCTCTTTCCATCTCTCGCCCCACTTCTCTCGACCTACTTCTCTCTCTTCCCACTTCTCAGTCCTCTTCTCTCTCCCTCAACTCTCTCTCCCTCATTTTTCTCTTCCCCTTTTCTCTCTCCTTTCTCCCATTTCTCCCTCCCGTTCTCTCTCCCCCCTGATCGTTCTCACCTTCTCTCTCTCCCACTTTATGCTTAGGTAAAGCCCTATTTCAGTCTAAATCAGAGTAACACCAAGACTTAAATAACGTCACGTCTGGGAAATAATGTGATATTAACCCTATGCTAATGAACTCAATTATGTCTGCTGATTTTTTACATATGATTACCTTAGTAAAAAAGGGATCTATGTATAAATATAGAGAAAAGTGTGTTTAGACACATTGCTGTTTTATGGAGCAGAGCTGCGGCCTGTGTAAGGACAGCTTCTTACATCTGATGCAGAATTTTACACTTACACCGCTTCAGATATGGAGGATTGTTTTGGGCAAATAAAATGGAAAAAGAATAGGGCAGAAAGACGCAGAATGTGATACATCTCATTATAATCTGTGCACCATGTAACTCCCCCAACTCCTCCTACTGACACCTCTCAAATCACACCCTGGGGCAGAGAGACGCAGAATGTGATATATCTCATTATAATCTGTGCACCATGTAACTCTCCCCAACTCCACCTACTGACACCCCTCAAATCACACGCTGGGGCAGAGAGACGCAGAATGTGATACATCTCATTATAATCTGTGCACCATGTAACTCTCCCCAACTCCTCCTACTGACACCCCTCAAATCACACGCTGGGACAGAGACACAGAATGTGATACATCTCATTATAATCTGTGCCCCATGTAACTCCCCCAACTCCTACTGACACCCCTCAAATCACATGCTGGGGCAGAGACGCAGAATGTGATATATCTCATTATAATCTGTGCACCATGTAACTCCCCCAACATCTCCTACTGACACCCCTCAAATCACACGCTGGGGCAGAGATGCAGAATGTGATACATCTCATTATAATCTGTGCACCATGTAACTCCCCCCAACTCCTCCTACTGACACCCCTCAAATCACACGCTGGGGCAGAGACGCAGAATGTGATACATCTCATTATAATCTGTGCACCATGTAACTCCCCCCAACTCCTCCTACTGACACCCCTCAAATCACACGCTGGGACAGAGATGCAGAATGTGATACATCTCATTATAATCTGTGCACCGTGTAACTCCCCCCAACTCCCCCTACTGACACCCCTCAAATCACACGCTGGGGCAGAGAGACGCAGAATGTGATACATCTCATTATAATCTGTGCCCCATGTAACTCTCCCCAACTCCTCCTACTGACACCCCTCAAATCACACGCTGGGACAGAGACACAGAATGTGATACATCTCATTATAATCTTTTTGCTCCAAAATTGCCCTGATCCATAGATCCTGAGGCTTGTCGCGGGTTTTGCGTACAGTAAGTTTGGGAAATGTTTGCATCGTCTGAAAAAAAATGGAGCGGCTGTATAGTGATACCAAGCATCTCCGCACCGCTCAGCTTTCCTTGAATGGTCACGCTGTACTGACACGAAGTATCAATGCTCTTCCCGGAAATGATGGTGTTGTACTGTATAAGGGTAGTGAGTATCTATGCACTTCGGACAATGAGCGTGCTGCTGTGCACCTTGACACTGAGTTTCTCTATCCACGTGAACGCCCTGAAACGGCTGATGCTGCAGTCGAGAATCTCCACGTGTCTCCCCTAAAAATAATCTTGCTGCACTGACTAATGGTGCTGAGTATCTCTATACACTTCCAGCCTCCTGAATATGCTGCAGTAATACTCAGCACAGATGTATTCCAGCAACAGGAGACCCCTTCCCCCTTATTGGAGCTCTGTTAACCGGTTCACTGCCAACGAGGCATTGCCAGCCCATCTATCACTAAAGTGACTGCGATAAAAGACGGGGTAGTGGAGTGATGCTCTGCGTTGCTCTATACCGCAGCCTGCGTTAACTCTTTCCCCCTCTCTGCTCTGCACTAACGTGCTAGAGAAAAGCGGCCTGTCAGGTTGGTGAATAACACAATGTGTTTATGTGTATTTTTCATCCTTATTTATAGAAGGTCGAAAACTGGCTCACACATTAGTAAGCGATATCGGTGAGGTTTGTTATTTTTATACGCTCGCAGGGAATTTAAAACGATTTTTAATGTCTCGGCATAAAACCCACTGTTTATATTTAATTTATAACAGGCGCAGACAGGCCAAAGGGGGTCTCTTTCTCCAAGTCCCTCGGCTGCAAAACGGGGGCGAAAACGTGGCTCACAAAATGCACCAGGTAGAAAATCTTTAATTACGGTCCGTTTTTCCTTGCCAACCCTGGCGCTGTTTTTGTACCCGTTTTGTTTGTGGAAAGCCCTAATAAATACTATAAATAATAAATGATCAAATGTTAGATCACAGTGATGTGACAGTGACACACAGGGACACACGTCTCACAATATTTATTTATTTATTTGCAATTCACTTGCATTGCTATTTAACAACCCTTCAAATTCACTCCCCACCCCTCCCGCCCCCCAAACATTAACAGCATCAGCTGTGCGGCTGGACCAAACTCCACGCTATCTCACACCCCCTAACATTCACACCTTCAGACCTGAGGCCTCGTCCAGGGTGGAAACAGGCGCGCTAGCGCTGCGCCCTGCTCGGCCGGGCAATTCCTCGCCGGCTAGGTGTGCGCTCGCCTGGCGACGCGGTCACGGAGCTGACTCGCCCTCATTGGGCGAACCGCTCACGTGACGCGCTTGGGAGCAGCAACATCGATTTTGCTTGCTCGGCAAGCGGCTGAGCGCCGAGCAGGCGCGCCCGTCGGCTCAAGCATGCCACATGCATTGTCGCAACGTGTCCAGCGTGAGCGCGCGCGCCCGCTCAGCGCCACCCTGGACGAGGCCTTAACGGCATCAGCTGTGCGACTGGATCATACTCCATACTGATGTATATTCTGTCCCGCAACGAGCCGCCACTTTACCTTTTTGTTTCCACATTGTCCCTTATTCCCTCTAGAGTGTAAGCTCTGAGGATCAGTGGCCTTATTACCTTCTGCATCTGTTATTTGGTATCTTATTCTGTTTATGTAATTAGCATTGCTCGCTATTCCCCCGTTGTACCGCGAGCAGTATATGCTGGCGCTTTATCTATAAACGATAATAATAGTAATTATTGGCATTGAGAATATGTAACGTGGTTTTCTGCAAATGTTAATATTTTTATTTTTTGCCTCAGCAAACGGATGCCGTTTCATTCGGCCCAAACCCACGCCGTTCCCTGGCGCTACTTACCGCGCCCGTTCACCTCGCGTTCTGCTAAGGAGAATAATACAACGCCAAGTCATCTTTTCCACCGTTACCGGTAATGACGTGCAAATAGTATACAGCAACAATAAACTCGTTCCATTAACCCCTAATACTAACCCTACCCCCTTACCCTAAACCCCCATAATATTACCCCTAATACTAACCCTACCCCTTACCCTAAACCCCATAATATTAACCCCTAATACTAACCCTACCCCTTACCCTAAACCCCATAATATTAACCCCTAATACTAACTACCCCTTACCCTAAACCCCATAATATTACCCCTAATACTAACCCTACCCCTTACCCTAAACCCCCATAATATTACCCCTAATACTAACCCTACACCTTACCCTAAACCCCCATAATATTACCCCTAATACTAACCCTACCCCTTACCTTAAACCCCATAATATTACCCCTAATACTAACTCTACCCCTTACCCTAAAATCCCATATTAACCCTAATACAAACCCTACCCCTTACCCTTAACCCCCATAATATTAACCCCTAATACTAACCCTACCCCTTACCCTAAAACCCCATAATATTACCCCTAATACTAACTACCCCTTACCCTAAACCCCATAATATTAACCCCTAATACTAACCCTACCCCTTACCCTAAAAAAACCATAATATTACCCCTAATACTAACCCTACCCCTTGCCCTAAAACCCCATAGTATTAACCCCTAATACTAACCCTACCCCTTACCCTAAACCCCATATTACCCCTAATACTAACTCTACCCCTTACCCTAAACCCCATATTACCCCTAATACTAACTCTACCCCTTACCCTAAACCCCATATTACCCCTAATACTAACTCTACCCCTTACCCTAAACCCCATATTACCCATAATACTAACCCTACCCCTTACCCTAAACCCCATATTACCCATAATACTAACCCTACCCCTTACCCTAAACCCCATATTACCCCTAAAACTAACCCTACCCCTTACCCTAAACCCCATATTACCCCTAATACTAACCCTACCCCTTACCCTAAACCCCATATTACCCCTAATACTAACTCTACCCCTTACCCTAAACCCCATATTACCCCTAATACTAACCCTACCCTAAAAACCTTAAACACACCCCAAAACCCCTTAAGTTAAACCCCTACCTTAAAACTTGCCTTACAGTAGAAGCGGCCGGCGGCGGAGGACCCGGAGGCGGAGCGGCTGTGGCGCAGGCCACTCTGCCGCCAAACACCGGTGAGTACATGGCTACGGCGAGACGGCCTCTGCCAAATGTCCCTTTGCGGCCGGTACTTTTGCATGTGATCGGCTTTGGGGACAACTCGTTAACTCAGGGAACATAACGACCAATCTTGCTTTACTTAACGTCCCGGTGTATTCCCGGACTTAACGAAGCTTGGTGGACCTGGGTCTTAGTGCGCGTTCATTAGAGGCATTCTGTTATAATATCTCAAAGGGCCCTAAGATGGTGGCCGCCCGCACTCCACTCCTTTCAAAATGGTGGTTGATGCTCTAGCGGGAATCCCAGCAGCAATGGCTCCATAGGTTTCAAATAGACAGTCTCCTGTGGCTAGGGGTGCCAGTTGTCCAGTATGGAACCGGACTGTCCTGTATTTGGACTCTGTCCAGTAAAAAATTAGAGGTACCACTGGACATGTATGTATATACCGGTATTACCTCTCTGGGCGTGTATGTGTATACCGGTATTACCTCTCTGGACGTGTATGTCGTGTATACCGGTATTACCTCTCTGGGCGTGTATGTGTATACCGGTATTACCTCTCTGGGTGTGTATGTGTATACCGGTATTACCTCTCTGGGCGTGTATGTGTATACCGGTATTACCTCTCTGGGCGTGTATGTGTATACCGGTATTACCTCTCTGGGCGTGTATGTGTATACCGGTATTACCTCTCTGGGCGTGTGTGTATACCGCTATTACCTCTCTGGGCGTGTATGTGTATACCGGTATTACCTCTCTGCACGTGTATGTGTATATGGGTATTACCTCTCTGGGCGTGTATGTGTATACCGGTATTATCTCTCTGCACGTGTATGTGTATACCGGTATTACCTCTCTGGGCGTGTATGTGTATACCGGTATTACCTCTCTGGGCGTGTATGTGTATACCGGTATTACCTCTCTGGGCGTGTGTGTATACCGCTATTACCTCTCTGGGCGTGTATGTGTATACCGGTATTACCTCTCTGCACGTGTATGTGTATATGGGTATTACCTCTCTGGGCGTGTATGTGTATACCGGTATTATCTCTCTGCACGTGTATGTGTATACCGGTATTACCTCTCTGGGCGTGTATGTGTATACCGGTATTACCTCTCTGGGCGTGTATGTGTATACCGGTATTACCTCTCTGGGCGTATATGTGTATACCGGTATTACCTCTCTGGGCGTGTGTGTGTATACCGGTATTACCTCTCTGGGTGTGTATGTGTATACCGGTATTACCTCTCTGGGCGTGTATGTGTATACCGGTATTACCTCTCTGCACGTGTATGTGTATACCGGTATTACCTCTCTGGGCGTGTATGTGTATACGGGTATTACCTCTCTGGGCGTGTATGTGTATACCGGTATTACCTCTCTGGGTGTGTATGTGTATACCGGTATTACCTCTCTGGGTGTGTATGTGTATACCGGTATTACCTCTCTGGGGTGTATGTGTATACCGGTATTACCTCTCTGGGCGTGTATGTGTATACCGGTATTACCTCTCTGCACGTGTATGTGTATACCGGTATTACCTCTCTGCACGTGTATGTGTATACCGGTATTACCTCTCTGGGCGTGTATGTGTATACCGGTATTACCTCTCTGGGCGTGTATGTGTATACCGGTATTACCTCTCTGGGCGTGTATGTGTATACCGGTATTACCTCTCTGGATATGTATGTGTATACCGGTATTACCTCTCTCGGCGTGTATGTGTATACCGGTATTACCTCTCTGGGTGTGTATGTGTATACCGGTATTACCTCTCTGGGAGTGTATGTGTATACCGGTATTACCTCCCTGGGCGTGTATGTGTATACCGGTATTACCTCTCTGGGCGTGTATGTGTATACCGGTATTACCTCTCTGGGCGTGTATGTGTATACCGGTATTACCTCTCTGGGCGTGTATGTGTATACCGGTATTACCTCTCTGGGCGTGTATGTGTATACCGGTATTACCTCTCTGGGCGTGTATGTGTATACCGGTATTACCTCTCTGGGTGTGTATGTGTATACCGGTATTACCTCTCTGGGCGTGTATGTGTATACCGGTATTACCTCTCTGGGCGTGTATGTGTATACCGGTATTACCTCTCTGGGTGTGTATGTGTATACCGGTATTACCTCTCTGGGTGTGTATGTGTATACCGTTATTACCTCTCTGGACGTGTATGTGTATACCGGTATTACCTCTCTGGGCGTGTATGTGTATACCAGTATTACCTCTCTGGGCATGTATGTGTATACCGGTATTACCTCTCTGGGCGTGTATGTGTATACCGGTATTACCTCTCTGGGTGTGTATGTGTATACCGGTATTACCTCTCTGGACGTGTATGTGTATACCGGTATTACCTCTCTGGACGTGTATGTGTATACCGTTATTACCTCTCTGGGTGTGTATGTGTATACCGGTATTACCTCTCTGGACGTGTATGTGTATACCGGTATTACCTCTCTGGGCGTGTATATGTATACCGGTATTACCTCTCTGGGCGTGTATGTGTATACCGGTATTACCTCTCTGGGCGTGTATGTGTATACCTGTATTACCTCTCTGGACATAGCGACCTGACCGGCTTGGGGGGGCTGGAGGATTTCCCATGCAGGGAGAGAGCAGGGCTACTGCTAGGGGGCTGGTCAGCTTCCTCCATTCTGATTGCCTGCTGCTGAGTAATGCAGTTAATCAGGAGGAGGCGTCCGGAGCCTGGGGGTTGGTCCATGGGGAGGAGAAAACAGCATGGAGCACAGAGAGAGGTGTGTGTATGTGTCTCGCGATTGTCCATTCTACCCGTGGCACTGAAAAGAAAAAAGAAAAACCTGTGACTAAAATCAAACAGACATTTAAAGTCTCTTTAATGATGCAGACATAATGTACATCATATCGGGGAATCCCTTCTTCAACACGTACGTGTTTTCTACCTGAAGACGGGATTCCCCGGAAACGTTGTGCATTATGACATTTAAAGCTGGGTTTGACTTTTGGCGTGCCACCCGATACTGTCCTCATATCTCTGCCGTGCAACGTGTCCCTAATTCCTTGCGGGGCCTCAAATAACCAGGGCTTGAGCTGTACGGTGATGTTACAGGGGTCAAAACAGAGGCAAAGCACCCTGATGCAGGGACATACGATGCCATTGGCTCCAGTTTGAACCCCTTTTCCTGCCAGTTTAAGAATAATAGTTGGTCCTTGAATAGCGTGTAGTGCTTTTTAGAGACATTTTGCAGACACAGTCCCTGCCCCGCAGAGCTTACAATCTATGTTTTTGGTGGAGATGAAGTGACTTACCCAAGGTTACCAGAAGCCAAAACCAGGAATTGAACCAGGTTTTCCTGCTTCAAACCCAGTGTCGCAGACGGTGTCTTTACTCACTGAGCTGCTCCTGCTCCTTCTCCTGCATCACCTGCCTGCAGAGGAGTTAAGGAACAAGTTAGCTTATTACATGGAGGAGGAACCCGTCCTGAGTCTCCAGCTGAGACATTTCAAGGTCCTCTTATTGAAGACTTCCCAAGCGCAGTGAGCACAAGTGGAGCAGGCTGTTCTGTCTTCCTATGGTGCACCTTTGCAGACTGAATTCATTAACGTGGGGTCAGCTCATTACTGCAGCTTCTGATCAGATTACCTGGGCTCCTGTTCTACACTTAACATGTATTTAAATAACCAGTTGTTGGGTTTCAGGAAATTCATTTTTTTCTCTCTCTTCTCCATCCAGATACAAATCCCTTGGCAAGTCCAGCTGAAATTCTATTTTCCAGTAGGAAGAAAAATAATACAAGGAAGATGCTAATAATCCCTTAAAGTCTGTCATTTCCAAACCGTTCCCGGGGTTTTCCATGGATTCGTAGATGTGTCTGAAGTGACGTCAGGAGATATAATTGAAGGAGACTGCAGGAGGTTGCAGCGTAGCTGTGTTTGTTCCACGCATTAACCATTCGATTGTAAAGCACGCAGATAAGTGAAACAATAACCTTTTCATAATCCAATGTCTGTACACCTACCGTATAAGGCTGCGGCCTGCGCTGCACGCGCGTCTGCGAGGCAGGCGGCGCATGCAGCCAAGTCCCCCGGGTCTGCAGAGAGCTGCAGGGGGAAAGACGGGGGGCGTGGCCATGACGTCACCCGGCAGGTTCGTCCTCATTGGCTGAACCACCGGGGGGCGTGGCCTAGCGCTCCGTCGCGACTTCTGCTCTCAATTTTCTTGAGAGCAGGAGTTTCTGGCGACGCAGTGCGGGGTCCCCCCCCCCTCGCAGCGGGCCCGGCCCCATTGCGGGGCGGATCTTGTCCCTGCAGGGTCCGCCACAGCGGGCGCTGCAGTAGCCAGCGGGGACCTGGCCTTACACCCGCTTGCTCTCACACTCCCTCCCTCTCAGTCTGGGACCGGCCCGCTGGGTACCTGGAGAAATCCCTGGCACCAGATGGGCCAGACCAGACGGATCTCCCCCCGAAGGAGCAGGAGACTAGCCAAACTGTGAGTGGGGCTGTAGAGAGAGTAGGCTCGCTATGTCGATGTGTTAGTGTATGTAAGAGTCGCTTTTCTTCTGCATGGATCAGGAGTGGCCAACTCCAGTCTTCAAAGGTCACCAACAGGTCAGGTTTTCAGGATATCCCTCCTTCAGCCCAGGTGGCTCAGTCAGTTCCTGCTTCAGCACATGTGCCTCAGTCAGGCCCTGCTTCCGCACAGTTGTCTCAATCAGTCACTGCTTAAGCATAGGTCGTCGATTGAGCCACCTGTGCTGAAGCCGGGATATCCTGAAAACCTGACCTGCTGGTAGCTCATGAGGACTGGAGTTGGTTACCGCTGCTTTAGTGAATATGGGCCAAAGTCTCTACACTTGGGCTCCCTCATTCAGCTAACCTGCCGGATCACTAAATTATTACCACCCCGAGCCACAGGAAAAGGAAAAACACAGCACTTTGATTGTAAGCTCTTCGGGGCAGGGACTCCCTTTCCTATTGTTACTTTCATGTCTGAAGCGCTTATTCCCAGTATCTGTTATATTATTGTGTCCCGTGTGTTACTGCTGTGACGCGCTGTGTACTGTACATACATGGTGCTATATAAATAAAGATCTATACATACACAGCCAAGCGACCCTTCTAGAGATAACAGTTTTCTCCTTCTGGGCTCCGAAGTATGGCCTGGTCCTTGCCATTGGAAAGCGGACATCGGCCTTGGCATTGGAAAGTGGACATCAGCCTTGGCATTGGAAAGCGGACATCGACTTTGGCATTGGAAAGCGGACATCGGCCTTGGCATTGGAAAGCGGACATCCGCCTTGGCATTGGAAAGCGGACATCGACTTTGGCATTGGAAAGCGGACATCGGCCTTGGCATTGGAAAGCGAACGTCGGCCTTGGCATTGGAAAGCGGACATTGGCTTTGGCATTGGGAAGCGGACATCGGCCTTGGCATTGGAAAGCGAATATCGGCCTTGGAATTGGGAAGCAGACATCGGCTATGGCATTGGAAAATGGACATTGGCCTTGGCATTGGAAAGCGGACATTGGCTTTGGCATTGGAAAGCGGACATCGGCCTTGACATTGGGAAGTGGACATCGGCCTTTCGGCCTTTGTATTGGGAAGCGGACATCGGCCTGGGCATTGGAAAACGGACATCGGCCTTGGCATTGGAAAGCAGACATCGGCCTGGGCATTGGAAAGCGGACATCGGCCGTGGCATTGGAAAGCGGACATCGGCCTTGGCATTGGAAAGCGGACATCGGCCTTGGCATTGGAAAGCGGACATCGGCCTTGGCATTGGAAAGCGGACATCGGCCTTGGCATTGGAAAGCGGACATCGGCCTTGGCATTGGAAAGCGGACATCGGCCTTGGCATTGGAAAGCGGACATCGGCCTTGGCATTGGAAAGCGGACATCGGCCTTGGCATTGGAAAGCGAACATCGGCCTTGGCATTGGAAAGCGGACATCGGCCTTGGCATTGGAAAGCGGACATCGACCTTGGCATTGGAAAGCGGACATCGGCCTTGGCATTGGGAAGCAGACATCGGCCTTGGCATTGGAAAGCGGACATCGGCCTTGGCTGTTGTGGAAGAGATGCAGTCACGGGCCCTCAATCTTTGACGATCATTCCATTGGAATTCCAACCACACTTCAAATGAATAAACCAAGAGCTATTTGGAGAAATTAGAACATTTTTGAAACAAGATGAGGTAAATTGTCTCTGCCCTCAGGTGCCTATTAATTTCCTCCTTAAACGCGAGAATTAAAACATTAGTCTTGAGAGATAATTCATAACTTGGCACGGTTGATCTTTCCAGCAGTGCCCACAAGGGTTACTGAGAATGTGGAGGTGTCTGACTATTGTCTTGGCAATTTTGAAAGCCAGATTTTTTTGTGTGTGTGTATGGCCCAGAATAATAATGTCAGCTTTGTATGAGAAGAGGTTTTGTCTGTGGCAGTGTGAGACGTGCAGCAGGAATTTCAGCTTTCTACCGTTTGTCAGAGTGAGCCTTATAGTGTTGTATTGTGTTGTATGTCTTTATTTATATAGCGCCAAAAGTGTACTCAGCGCTTCACAAAGAATAAAGTACAGGGAATTATAATAATACAATAAGTGCAGCAAAATCAGACAATAGGAAAGGAAATCCCTGCCCCGAAGAGCTTGCAATCTAAGAGGTTTTGTCTGTGGCAGTGTTAGAGGTACAGCAGGAAGTTCAACCTTCTACCGTTTGTGAGAGCGAGCCTTATAGTGTTAAAGATCAGTGTGCATATTAGGCTAATATAAAGGGTTTGCCATAGAAATTAACACTGGGCGCCATTTTGCACACGAATATCTTACGCAGAGATGAGCGCATTTTTGGGGAGCGGAAGTGGATCAATCTCAAAAAGGGCGATCTGTCTTTTTCGGATTTTTTTTTATTTTTTTACCACCGATAATTGCTGAATCCACGGATTGGACACTGGTAAAATCCAATGGCCGATTGTACCCTGTGATAGTACCAATCGGGTCAGTGTCGCAGTTTCATTAATAAACCCCTTGGTGTCCTTCTATTAAGGATTGGACTCTTTGGAAACTGGGATTTGCAGTTTGGCTACATGGAACAAGGCATTCAGGAGACGTTATTATTGCAATTCATCTCTGTCCCTTTATTGTGTTTTCCTGCTGGGTGGCTGACAGGTCCGCATCCACAGATGTAAGGAAATATATGGTTTGCGTGCATCTTAACGGAGACCCATCAATACTACTCACACACAGATCCCCCCACCCAAATACACAGATCCCTCCAAATACACACAGAACCCCCAAATACACACAGAACCCCCCAAATACACACAGATCCCCCCAAATACACACAGAACCCCCAAATACACACAGATCCCCCCAAATACACACAGAACCCCCAAATACACACAGAACCCCCCAAATACACACAGATCCCCCCAAATACACACAGAACCCCCAAATACACACAGATCCCCCCAAATACACAAATCCCTCCAACTACACACAGATCCCTCCAACTACACACAGATCCCTCCAACTACACACAGATCCCTCCAACTACACACAGATCCCTCCAAATACACACAGATCCCTCCAACTACACACAGATCCCCCAAATACACAGATCCCCCCAAATACACACAGATCCCCCCAAATACACACAGATCCCCCAAATACACAGATCCCTCCAAATACACACAGATCCCCCAAATACACACAGATCCCCCAAATACACACAGACCCCCCCCCCAAATACACACAGATCCCCCAAATACACAGATCCCTCCAAATACACACAGATCCCTCCAACTACACACAGATCCCTCCAACTACACAATGAACTCCCAAATACACAGACCCCTCCCATTGATAAGGGTCCCCCGCACAGGGAAATTCGCTGAATGAAATTTGTGCCTATAAGGGACCCTAGTTGTTTGCCTCAATTACAGGCGTGCTCATCTCCGCTCCTCCAGACTCCCCTCTCCCCCTCCCAAAGGTCAGGTTTTAAGGATATCCCAGCTTCTGCCTTTTTTTATTTTCTTCTACCCCTTAACCCTGTGGTTGCCAGAATGAGCAATGGTGCTCAACTCCCGTCCTCAAGATCCTCCAACAGGTCAGGTCAGCTTCCGCACAGGTGGCTTTTAACTGAGCCACTGATTGAGCCACCTGTGCGGAAGCTGGGATCTCCTTAAATCCTGACCTGTTGGAGGATCTCGAGGACTGCAGTTGAGAACCTTTGCTCTAGACGAGACCCTTCTCACTTCTGCTTTCGGTCCTATGCTTGTGCAATGGCTTGCCAGCCATTCTGGCAACCACTGGGTTAAGGGGAGAAGAAAAGAAGGCCAGGGTTCTCCTTCCTCCATCCTTGGCACATCTTCCCTTCCACCATTTGCAATTAATTAACAGCGGGGGAACTACAATGCCGCTCCAACCTCCGCAAACCTTTCACAGCCTGTGTGATAATGACTCAGGAGACGTTGACCTGTGACTTGATATATATATTTATTTATTTTCAACCCGCATCTGTTACTTTCCCAGGGCACCGGAGAGCTGCCCTCACTCACTTCCTTCCCGTCCACACTGCCACCCCACCAGGGGCTCGGAACCTGAGGATCCAGTTACGCTCAGGAAAGGACCGAGGAGTTTCTCAAACGTGATGGGGACCTTGAAACTTGATGTTTCCGAGGCAGGTCTATTTATAGAGGGGTGGAGGGGGGTGGGGGAGCAGGACATGTTAACGACACATCAAAGGCATTGTCTTTGAAGTGGGAGAACCATTTTGTAGACACAGGGCCAGCTCCTAGTAGACACAGAGTCTTCTGTTTCATGGCAATTATTGAGTAAAATAGGTGTAAACAGGATATTTTTCATTCATCTTGGACGTCTTTGCTTTAACCCTTTGCCGGAGGGGAAGCGGTGCCGGAGCGATCACATGATGGCGACATCACTGATACGGGAATGGAAGAGGAGGATTCCTTCTCTTCAGTTCCTCTGGTGGCCAGATCGACCTTAAGAGCTCCACAGAAATGTGGGATCTCTCTTCCAAAATGAGCAGAAAGCCCGTGACGGTGGCCCACCATGTGGTGTCTACATCATGAGGCATCTACGAGTATTATGATAGGATGTGTCAAATTGGATGTGACCTTTTTCTCATTTGCTTCCCTAATTTTTGTGTCATAAGTGGTTGTGACGGAGTGCTCACCACAAACAAGGCGTGACCGCGAGGCTGAGGTGGGGATAGATATAAACACCAACCCACAGCCGCGTGGGCGCGTCTGGAGTGTTAATTGGTCGAGGTAACCGGGTTGGGGTTGGAGAGGTGCGGGTAGTCAGAGATACGTGCTGAGTTCCGGGTTGGAGAGGTGCGGAACGTTGCAGGTTCTTTGGCCGTGGTCAGGTTTGGAGAGAAGCGGATCGTCGTGGTACTTTGCCGAGGTCTGGGTTGGAAAGGTGCGGATCATCGTGGGTAGCCGGGGTCAGGAGTAGAGAGGAGTGGAGTCTGAAGAATAGCCAAGGTCAGGAACAAGGAGCTAGGAACCGGAATACAAAGCAAGACTGTGGAGGCAAGGGTAGCAGTGAACACTCCGCACATAGGAAGGTTTATGCTCAGCCAACGAGTGCTGGGAGAGGTGAGCATATAAAAGGAAGAACTACCAATGGGAAGGCTGCAGGGAGGAGTACTCAGCAGTAGGTAGTTCTGTGATAGGCAGGGGAGTTTCTGTATTGCAAGCTGTGATAGGCAGAGAGAGTCCAGTGCAGGAGTGGGGTAATGGAGAGAAGCCAGGGATTGTTTGGCAGCCTGCGCGGGCCGCGTGCCAGTGATGTCCCACCGCGGGCAGAGCCTTGGACCGGAACCAGCAGGGGAGGTACCTATGTTAGCGTGGGACTCGCGCGTGCGCGTAAGCGGACGGGTGGCACCCGCACGGGCACGAGAGATGACGCGGGCAGAGAGTCCAAGGGAGCACTCGTCCGCGGGCTGCGGTAAGTGGTTGGTGCACCGTTGAACCTCGCGGGTCCTTACAGTGGTGGACATTTAGGATGGAGAAGCTAACTTCTCTTCGCCTTGATTTACAGTCCCCAATAGACAACGACAGCAGATAAGAACCCAGCTCTGTCCCCTTTCCCTGCTCACGGTTGCCCTACATGGAGATCTTCAACCAGCATTAGGAGAGCGAGGAGCCTTTGTCTCACTCTCTCGATCTGGTTGCATTACGAGTTGATACTTGATTAGCAGTTGATATTCAATGACAAATTCCTTCCTAGAGATTTACAAGGATGATTGACAACAACACATAATAATGGAACACCTACACGAGGTCTTCATTAGTCGAATGTCTCAGATGTGGCATTCCATAAAGTCAGAAGGACTCCCATCTCCAGGTCACCTTCTTGTCACATCGGTGGACGACGTGTTATGACCTTACAGAAGAGAATGGGAATACTGTATTTAACTTGGATACGGCTGATCCTAACCATTTAGCTATTTTAAAGTGAATCATGGGAAGTAAACATGAAAAGATTAAAGCGCCAACGATGGACCTTTTATCCACGGCCAACTCCCGTTTCCTGTATCAGAAAAGGAATGGGAATCCAGGGGCAGATTCTGACAAATCTCTCTCTCTTGAATTTGTTAGTGCGAGCAATCAACCTTTTTGCGGGGGGACAATCCCCTTAGTGCCTTCTTTCTTTCCCTTTTCCGGTCGGATGGCATTACAGGGTTTGGGTTGAGAAGTAGGTGCCAGCTTACTTATACATAAACATATATACATACATGTGTGAATAATAATATATATTGAATTACGCTGGGTTTTATGTCAGTAAATTGTTCCCTTTTGGAACACACCGTGGTTTCGCTTCAATGGCTTCTGTTTATTTCTGATATTACTTAATTGAGTGAACGGATGAATGGTTTTGGCCTTTGAATTGTACATGGCAAAGCAGCAGATTCCTCCAGCTGTGAGACAAACAAATGAAGTAAGTGTAGCACCATTGAACCCATTGCAGTATTCTGCCTTGCTGCTCTGGCAGCAACAGAGTTAATACAAGCTGAAGATGTATATTCATTTTTTTTCATGAACAGCCCCCCCCCAAAAAAATCACCCTGCAAACAAATTCATACAATATTTATTATTTAATACATACATTGGAGTATATTATAATACAGCAGCGCACACAAAACTCACTTATAAAAGACAATCCAAGCAGCTTAAAAAAAAACTTTTTTTGTTTTACTATACGTGGCCTTTGATTACCTTTATTGACAACAAATTACCTAAGATGCCAATTGATTGGTTCTCCCGTGGTCAAGCAGCAAAGATCCTGCTTCCCCAGGGTTCACTAAAAGTCCGCCTTTCAGTTACAAATCAATCCTTTAGGCAGTAACTACAATGTATTCTTACTGTATATCACTAAGGTAACATTATCTGTTGTTACAGTTTGCAGCTCAAACTGCTGGGAATATTGGCAACAAATTATCACAAACAGGAAAGTGTTGCAAAGATCTTGCACTGCTGGGGAAGTCTCCTAAAACATGCTATAGAAATCACTAGCTGAGAGACCCGGCGTTGCTCGGGATGTAATGTTCCCGCTCCTCTCTCTCTCTTCCCCCCTCTCTCTGTTTGTCCCCCATTCACATCAATCCAGTCTCCCCCCTCCCTCCTTTACAGCTTCATGCAGTGTGTGTGCGTGCGCGCGTCAGTGAGTCTGACGCAGAAACACAAACACACACAGACTGAGTGACTGACGCACACACAGTCAGTGTGTGTGTGCATGCGTCAGTCAGTGTGTGTGTGCGTGCGTCAGTCAGTGTGTGTGGGGGTGTGTGCGCGCGCGTCAGTCGGTGTGTGTGTGTCAGTCGGTGTGTGTGTGTCAGTCGGTGTGTGTGTGTCAGTCAGTGTGTGTGTCAGTCAGTTAGTGTGTGCGCGCGTCAGTCAGTGTGTGTCAGTCAGTCAGTGTGTGTGTCAGTCAGTGTGTGTGTGTGAGTCAGTGTGTGTGTGTGAGTCAGTGTGTGTGTGTGTGAGTCAGTGTGTGTGTGTGTGTGTCAGTCAGTGTGTGTGTGTGTGTGTGTGTGTCAGTCAGTGTGTGTGTGTGTGTGTGTCAGGCAGTGTGTGTGTGTGTGTGTGTCAGGCAGTGTGTGTGTGTGTGTGTGTCAGTCAGTGTGTGTGTGTCAGTCAGTCAGTGTGTGTGTGTCAGTCTGTGTGTCTGTGTGTCAGTCAGTGTGTGTGTGTGCGTGTCAGTCAGTGTGTGTGTGTGTGTGTCAGTCAGTATGTGTGTGTGTGTCAGTCAGTGTGTGTGTGTGTCAGTCAGTGTGTGTGTGTGTGTGTCAGTCAGTGTGTGTGTGTGTGTGTCAGTTAGTGTGTGTGTGTGTGCGCGCGCGTCAGTCAGTGTGTGTGCGCGTCAGTTAGTGTGCGTGTGTGCATCAGTCAGTGTGCGTGCGTGTGTCAGTAAGTGTGTGTGTCAGTCAGTGTGTGTGCGTGCATCAGGGTGTGTGTGCATGTGGCTGTCAGGAGTTGTGTGCGTGTGGCTGCCAGGGGTTGTGTGCGTGCGTCAGTACGTGTGTCAGTCAGTGTGTGTGTGTGTATACTCGGCGTTGGCCGGAGGCGGGGCGTGAAAGGCAGGGGGAGTGAGCGCCGGGGAGGGGAGTGTGATGGGGAGGAGGAGAGGTGCGTGTGTGTATACCCGGCGTTGGCCGGAGGCAGGGGGGGGGCGTCAAAGGCAGGGGGGCGTCAAAGGCAGGGGGGGGGGGGGGCGTCAAAGGCAGGGGGGGGGCGTCAAAGGCAGGAGGAGGGTCGTCAAAGGCAGGGGGGGGGCGTCAAAGGCAGGGGGGGGGCGTCAAAGGCGGGGGGGGGCATCAAAGGCGGGGGGGGGGGGCGCGTCAAAGGCAGGGGGGGGGGCGTCAAAGGCATGGATTCCTCCCCCTGCATTTCCTCACCTGGCAGCATGCCGCGCTCCTTGGGCTGTCACTGGTTTTCTCCCCCCTCGTGGCCTCCGCCGACTCCCGGTGGCACAAAGGAGGTATTAACTCCCTACCGCCCTCCTCCTGCTCCTCGGGGAGGTTGAGCCGTAGAGAGCGTGCTCTGGGAGGTGGGGGGGAAAGAAGTGGGGGGGGAGAAGTGGAGGGTGGGAAGTGGGGGGGGTGGAAATGGGGGAGCGACACACACGCAACACCTACCTGTACTTCCAGGCGCCGCCATCTTCTCACTCGGCGCCGCGAGGAAGGAAGGGGATCCTTCCGGGCGCCGCCATCTTAGGCGCCGCGAGGCAGCCTGTCTGTTCCCCCGCCGGGGAGGGAGGTGAGTTGGAGCGCCGGCGGGGAGGGAGAGAGGTGAGTTGGAGCGCCGAGGGGGAGAGGTGAGTTGGAGAGAGACCCGGCGTTGCCCGTGAGTTAAATTTCCCGCTCCCTTCTCGCTCCCTCTTTCTCCGTTCTCCCCAGAGGGGAGGGACGAACAGTGGACAGGAGGGGGGGGACGAACAGTGGACAGGAAGGGGGGGACGAACAGTGGACAGGAGGGGGGGGACGAACAGTGGACAGGAGGGGGGGACGAACAGTGGACAGGAGGGGGGGACAAACAGTGGACAGGAGGGGGGGACAAACAATGGACAGGAGGGGGGGACGAACAGTGGACGGGGGGGGACAGTAGACAGGAGGGGACGGACAGTAGACAGGAGGGGGGACGGACAGTAGACGGGGGGGACGGACAATAGACAGGAGGGGGGACGGACAGTGGACAGGAGGGGGGGACGGACAGTGGACAGGAGGGGGGGGACGGACAGTGGACAGGAGGGGGGGGACGAAGAGTGGACAGGAAGGGGGGGACGAACAGTGGACAGGAGGGGGGGGACGAACAGTGGACAGGAGGGGGGGGTGAACAGTGGACAGGAGGGGGGGACGAACAGTGGACAGGAGGGGGGGACGAACAGTGGACGGGGGGGGGACAGTAGACAGGAGGGGACGGACAGTAGACAGGAGTGGGGACGGACAGTAGAAAGGAGGGGGGGACGGACAGTAGACAGGAGGGGGGACGGACAGTGGACAGGAGGGGGGGACGGACAGTGGACAGGAGGGGGGATGGACAGTGGACAGGAGGGGGGGCAGTGGACAGGAGAGGGGACAGTGGACAGTGGACAGGAGGGGGGACAGTGGACAGGAGGGGGGCAGTAGACAGGAGGGTGGACAGAGGACAGGAGGGGGGGCAGTGGACAGGAGGGGGGGCAGTGGACAGGAGGGGGGGCAGTGGACAGGAGAGGGGGGCAGTGGACAGGAGAGGGGGGGCAGTGGACAGGAGAGGGGGGGCAGTGGACAGGAGAGGGGGGGCAGTGGACAGTAGGGGGGGCAGTGGACAGGAGGGGGGGCAGTGTCGCACAAAGTCACACACACACACGTCTCAGTCCCGTGATGCGCCCTTTCTCAGTTCCGTGCGGCGCCGCAGGTGGGGGGGAGGTGGGGGAGCGACACACGCGACACCTACCTGTACTTCCGGCCGCCGCCATCTTCTCACTCGGCGCCGCGAGGGAGGAAGGGGGTCCGCCATCTTACGCGCCGCATGGCAGCCTGCCTGTTCCCCCGCCGGGGAGGGAGTGGAGCGGGAGGGAGGTGAGTGGAGCGGGAGGTGAGGTGAGTGGAGCGGGAGGTGAGTGGCGGGAGGGAGGGAATGGAGCGGGAGGGAGGGAATGGAGCGGGAGGGAATGGAGCGCGAGGGAGGAAGGGGGTCCGCCATCTTACGCGCCGCGTGGCAGCCTTCCTGTTCCCCCGCCGGGGACGGAATGGAGCGGGAGGGAGTGGTGTGTAGCGGGAGGGAGTGGTGTGTAGCGGGAGGGAGTGTAGCGGGAGGGAGGTGAGTGGAGCGGGAGGTGAGTGTGGGAGTGGAGCGGGAGGTGAGTGCGGGAGTGGAGCGGGAGGGAGTGGTGTGGAGCGGGAGGGAGGTGAGTGCGGGAGTGGAGCGTGTGGGAGTGGAGCGGGAGGGAGGTGAGTGTGGGAGTGGAGCGGGAGGGAGGTGAGTGCGGTAGTGGAGCGGGAGGGAGCGGGAGGTGAGTGCGGGAGTGGAGCGGGAGGGAGTGGAGCGGCTTCCGGGCGCGTCTTAGGTGGGCGCGTGTCCCGCCGCCGGGGAGGGAGTGGAGCGGGAGGGAGGTGAGCACCGGGGAGGGGGGGAGGTGAGTGTGATGGGGGGGAGAGGACAGAGGTGTGTGTGTGTGTTTTTTTTTTTTTTTTTGGACTTTTGGCCCGTCACTCCGCCTCAGGGCCAATGAGAGGTGTGGGGGGCGGGCCAAGGGGGTGGTGTGAGTGTGTGAGCCCAATGAGAGGTGTGCGGGGGCGGGCGGGCCAAGGGACCAATGAGATTGCCGCTAGGGATGCAGACATACAGTGCTTTCAGAAATATATAGTAGACTAGCTGAGAGACCCGGCGTTGCCCGGGATGTAAATGCGTAATAGGTAGTATTATTTATAAATCGTGGAACAATAGGTGAGTATTTGTTGTAAAGGTTGGATAATAATGTTGAAAAGAAAGATGGAATAAAATGTAAAACGATGTTGTTTAAAAATGGTTTATTGTAAACACACCACAGTACAATGTATATTTTGGTGACATAACAGATGTAAAAATGTGAGGCGTGTGTCCTGCTAGGGTGTGAGGCGGCAGGTGGCGCGTGGGTTGTGAGTGCTGTCTGTGAGTGGGGGTCCTGCTAGGGTGTGAGGCAGCAGGTGGGAGGTGGGGGTGGGAGAGGGGAAGGGGGTGGGAGGGGGGAAGGAGGGGGGATGGGGGTGGGAGGGGGGGAGGGGGTGGGAGGGGAGGAGGGGAGGGAAAGGAGAGGAGGGGGGAGGGAAAGTGGAGGAGGGAAAGGGGAGGAGGGGGAGGGAAAGGGGAGGGGGAGGGAAAGGGGAGGGGGGAGGGGGAGGGAAAGGGGAGGGAGGAGGGGGGAGGAGGGGAGAAAGGGAGGAGGGGGAGGGGAGAAAGGAGAGCGGGGGGGAGGGGAGAAAGGGGAGCGGGGGGGGAGGGGAGAAAGGGGAGCGGGGGGGAGGGGAGAAAGGGGAGTGGGGGGGAGGGGAGAAAGGGGAGCGGGGAGGAGGGGAGAAAGGGGAGCGGGGGGGGAGGGGAGAAAGGGGAGCGGGGGGGAGGGGAGAGAGGGGGGCGGGGGGGAGGGGAGAAAGGGGAGCGGGGGGAGGGGAGAAAGGGGAGCGGGGGGGAGGGGAGAAAGGGGAGCGGGGGAGGGGAGAAAGGGGAGCGGGGGGAGGGGAGAAAGGGGAGCGTGGGGAGGGAGAAAGGGGAGGGGAGAAAGGGGAGCGGGGGGGAGGGGAGAAAGGGGAGCGGGGGGGAGGGGAGAAAGGGGAGCGGGGGGGAGGGGAGAAAGGGGAGCGGGGGGGGAGGGGAGAAAGGGGAGCGGGGGGGAGGGGAGAAAGGGGAGCAGGGGGAGGGGAGAAAGGGGAGCGGGGGGGGGAGGGGAGGAACGGGAGCGGGGGGGGAGGGGAGAAAGGGGAGCGGGGGGGAGGGGAGAAAGGGGAGCGGGGGGGAGGGGAGAAAGGGGAGCGGGGGGAGGGGAGAAAGGGGAGCGGGGGAGGAGGGGAGAAAGGGGAGCGGGGGGGAGGGGAGAAAGGGGAGCGGGGGGGAGGGGAGAAAGGGGAGCGGGGGGAGGGGAGAAAGAGGAGCGGGGGGGGGAGGGGAGAAAGGGGAGCGGGGTAGGGGAGAAAGGGGAGCGGGGGGAGGGGAGAAAGGGGAGCGTGGGGAGGGGAGAAAGGGGAGCGGGGGGAGGGGAGAAAGGGGAGCGGGGGAGGAAGGGGAGAAAGGGGAGCGGGGGGGAGGGGAGAAAGGGGAGCGGGGGGGAGGGGAGAAAGGGGAGCGGGGGGGAGGGGAGAAAGGGGAGCGGGGGGGAGGGGAGAAAGGGGAGCGGGGGGAAGGGGAGAAAGGGGAGCGGGGGGGAGGGGAGAAAGGGGAGCGGGGGGGGAGGGGAGAAAGGGGAGAAAGGGGAGCGGGGGAAGGGGAGCGGGGGGAGGGGAGAAAGGGGAGCGGGGGGAGGGGAGAAAGGGGAGCGGGGGGGAGGGGAGAAAGAGGAGCGGGGGGGAGGGGAGAAAGAGGAGCGGGGGGGGAAGGGAGAAAGGGGAGCGGGGGGGAAGGGAGAAAGGGGAGCGGGGGGGAGGGGAGAAAGGGGAGCGGGGGGGAGGGGAGAAAGGGGAGCGGGGGGGAGGGGGAGAAAGGGGAGCGGTTGGGGGAGGGGAGAAAGGGGAGCGGGGGGGAGGGGAGAAAGGGGAGCGGGGGGAGGGGAGAAAGGGGAGCGGGGGGGAGGGGAGAAAGGGGAGCGGGGGGGGGGGGAGAAAGGGGAGCGGGGGGGAGGGGAGAAAGGGGAGGGAGAGAGAAAGTGGAGGGGGGGGAGAAAGGGGAGCGGGGGTGGAGAAAGGGGAGCGGGGGGGAGAAAGGGGAGCGGGGGGGAGAAAGGGGAGCGGGGGGGAAAGGGGAGCGGGGGGGAGAAAGGGGAGCGGGGGGGAGAAAGGGGAGCGGGGGGAGGAGAAAGGGGAGAAAGTGGGGGGGGGGGAGAAAGGGGGGGAGAAAGTGGGGGGGGAGAAAGGGGGGGAGAAAGGGGGGAGGGGAGAAAGGGGGGAGGGGACGGGGGAAAAGGAGGGTGGGGGACAGTGGACAGGAGGGGGGGGCAGTGGACAGGAGGGGGGGGCAGTGGCCGGGGGGGGACAGTGGGCGGTTGGGGGGGGGGACAGTGGAAAGGACAGTGGACAGGAGGGGGGGAGAGTGGACAGGGGGGGGACAGGTGAAAGGACAGTGGACAGGATGGGAGGGGGGGAGAGTGGACAGGGGGGTGACAGTAGACAGGAGGGGGGGGTGACAGTGGACAGGAGGGGGGTGACAGTGGACAGGAGGGGGGGGCAGTGGCCGGGGGGGGGGACAGTGGGCGTTTGGGGGGGGGACAGTGGAAAGGACAGTGGACAGGTGGGGGGGGAGAGTGGACAGGGGGGGGGACAGGTGAAAGGACAGTGGACAGGATGGGAGGGAGAGT